>NC_051183.1:79975890-80115889 GCF_013339695.2 Rhipicephalus sanguineus | reverse complement strand
TTATTTGGCTTCTTCATTTTTAGTGGATACGCGGCGAGTAGTGGGATTTGCCCAATTTCAGTGGCACATACCCGTTCACGATGGTGATATTTTTTTGTGGAAATCCGTTTTACCTCGAGCTTTGAGAGCGAAGTTGTTAAAACATTACTTCTACTTCCGAATCACACGTGAGCAGCAGCCAACCTTTTCCTCGAAGTGTACTACTTATATTGTCTTCAGCGGAAGCAAAGTTCAAAAGCATGGTTAGCGTACATGTTTTAGCAGTTGTAACACAGAACAGGCGACAGGTTGTTTATGAGCATGACATTTGTTTAAGTCATGGTGTATACCTCGAGGTAGCGTAGAAACAATTTTTGAAGGTCACATTTCTTCGAACATCTTTGGAGATGCCAACAGGTCACACGCCGAGACGTGAAATGGTTTAAAGGCCGAATATCCATATTTCTGATAAGGAGAACGTGACCACGCTACATCCAGCTATTTACGGCTAGAAGAATTCTGTAACTGCGTAGTTGTCTGGATGCGTCCCCACGTATCTCCACTGACTGGTGTAACATGGTGACGTGCCGTACTCACGGATTAAAACGCGACATCACAACATTTTGCATAGGAAATGGTATGCGCAATTGCTCGAGATAACCTACGAATCTGGCAGGTGAAGGTATTGAAAGAGTTAGAATCGATATTTCGCCAATACGAGACTAACTCAAGACGAACACAAGACGAACACAAGACGAACACAAGACGAACACAAGACGAACGCAAGACGGGGAAAAACACGCAAACATGAGCATTTAAGCGACGTGCCCTAAATACGTCATGGTTTAGGACAAAATGCTACCCGCTATGTGTATCCGTTTCAGTGACATTGTGTACACATATATCTGGAAGTGCTATCTCTTTTTCACTGTTCCTACTCTTCACAACGAGCAAAAAAAAAAGGATTTTTTTAATGTCAAGCTCATTGTAAATGCTCGAACCTGTTAACGAAAAACAACGTGATAAGCCTCTTTAGTGCGGAGAGCCGTGAGTAAAAATGGCCTTTTTGAGATGAAACAGCAGGTTTAATCAGAGGTATTACACGTTAAATTTCTTTCTCGCTGCTGTTTACAACAGTTTCTCTCTCTCTCTCTCTTTTACATAAGAAGCCCCTAATCTCATCATGTTAAAAAGCGTACTATACGTCATATAACGACTGACATGACGTAATGAGTCCTCATTTTTCTTTCGCAAGTTTCGCGGCGGGGTATCTACAAAACATCCAAGTCTATGACTAAATGCGTACCTCGGCAGTAGAGCGGAATGCTTTATTTGTGTATTTAGATGGCTCCGCCCACTCGGTCAAGTGCCGCTGCGTCGCGAGCGCTATTCGTGCGCAATTACGCGGTGCAAATTTCTGGCCCAGTTTCGTAACTTCCGCGGAAGAGCGGAATGTGCGCGGCACTCGCTTGAAAGCGGCACGCATACGGTCCCGTGCAAATTTAACGAGAACACGTCTTTCGGTGCCGCTTTCCCAAATAATTTTATGTGTATCTGTTTCCCTTCTCCATTTAGGCACCTTTTGCGAACGCCATGGTAAGTTCAGTATGACATTTAGAAGCGATATTGTGCTCTTAGTCGGCACTGCCGCTGACTGATGTGGTAGTTGGTCGATATTTTGTTTAATGTTAACGTTGAACGTTAATGTGAATGTTAACCCTTTGACACGCTATGTACACAATTGTGTACGCCACTTGTTTTTGCTATTTGTAACGACTACCTATGGGCTAAGAACCAGCACAATACATTGAGCTTTGGATGAATTGAACCTCCTCCTTCATTTAACTTCATTTTGCAGTGTACTGTTGCATGCGATCACTTTGCTGAGGGCACTACCATATTTAGCAATCGTTCGACGTGGCACATCCCGCGACCAACGTCAAAAGTATATTTTTTCTTTGTTCAACATGGACATAACCGAAAACAAATCTGCACTATATTTCTTGCCTGAGATTTGATTCTATTTATGCAAAAAAAAAACAGAGCATGAATTGCTTCAGAGTAAATAGATATTTAATTGCAAAGTAATTAGGAATGATTACTATAACACACAAAAATGAACGTATTACGACATTATTCTTGTTGCAATATAATACCAAGTGCCTTGAAATACCATTCTATAGATTTGACGCATTTTCGGACAGTTCTTCATAGGTGGCGTTAGAAAGGAGTTGGTGGAACAAGGAAATCCGGGAAGCGATCGAGAAGCGGCGTGAAGCATCACGGAATCATAGAAGGGCAAGAAAGGACAAGCGACCGCAGGACGAAGTCAACGAAATATGGGAAATATATCTAGAGAAAAAATCCATTGTAGAGAAATTGGTCGAGGCAAAAATTAAAGGCGAAAGTGAACGCTGGGTGACAGAGATTCACGAAAAAAAGGAGGCCGCACCTAGGATATTTTGGAGCCACATAAAGGCGCTAGGTAGGAAGTCTGTCACAACGCAACAACATATTCTCGATGAAGGAGGAAATCAATTGGAAGGGTACGAAGCGCTAGGTTAGATTCGAAAGGTAACAGCCGATTCGTTTAAAAAGAGCGTCCAGGGGATTTCCCCGGTGAGTAAAAGTGTGGCGGAGAGAGCAACCGAGGAAGAGCTAGTGCTGGAGAATTTCAATTGGAAAAAGGCTGAAGGAAAAATTCCAAAGCGCACTGCCGCGGGTTTAGATGGGATTCCCGTTAGCCTCATTAACGAACTCGGACATAACACTAAAGAAGCACTGCTGAAAGCCGTAGAAAAGTGCTTACAGGAGAGGGAAATACCAGACAGTTGGAGAAAAAGTAGAATGAACTTAATCTATAATGGCAGGGGAGAAAAGGATAACATTCGCTCATATAGACCGCTAACCATTACATCGGTGCTATACAGGTTGGCGATGCAGGCAGTAAACTTAAAAATAGAAGCGTGGGTAGAACAAAATGATGTTTTGGGAGAACTTCAGAATGGATTTCGAATCGACAGGCGGTTAGACGTAAATCTGTTTGTTCTTACCCAGTGTATAGAAATATCGAAAATAGAAAGCAGGCCCTTATACGTAGCTTATCTAGATATCACAGGGCCGTATGACAACGTTAATCAGGAAATTTTGTGGGATATATTGAAAGAAGTGGGCATAGGGGACGACTGTATACAGCTTTTGAGGGAAATATACCGAGAAAATACAGTTTGTATAGAATGGGAAGGAATAAGTAGCAAGGACAGCGTTGAAATTAGCAAGGGGCTGAGACAGGGATGTCATTTGTCCCCGCTGTTATTCATGCTGTACATGGTGAGGATGGAAAAAGCGCTAGAAGGTAGCAACATTAGATTTAATTTGTTACACAAACAGGTCGGCACGATGGTTGAGCAGAAGCTTCCAGGTCTATTTTATGCTGATAATATTGTCTTATTTGCAGACAGTCAAGATGATATACAGCGACTGGCAGATATATGCGGAAGGGAATGTGAGGCTTAGGACTAGGATTTAGTGTAAGAAAATGTGGATCGATGGTATTCAATGACCCTTGTGATCAGGCGGTGTCAATACAGGGCCAAGAAATACCGAGGGTGAGCGAATACAAGTACCTCGGAGTATGGATAAATGAGGGTGACAGGTACATGGAGGTACAGGAAAAAGCCTCAGCAGCAAAAGGAAAGAGGAATGCTGCAATAATGAAGCACAGAGCATTGTGGGGATACAATAGGTACGAGGTGCTTCGAGGTCTGTGGAAAGGTGTAATGGTTCCGGGGCTTACTTTTGGGAACTCAGTGGTGTGCACGAGGGCAGAGGTGCAATCGGGAATGGATATAAATCAAAGGACTGTGGGACGCCTCGCGTTGGGTGCTCACGGGAAGACGACAAATGAGGCTGTAAAAGGCGATATGGGATGGGCAGGTTTTGAGGCGAGGGAGGCTCAGAGCAAAATAAGGTTCGAAGAAAGGCTAAGGAATATGAAGGAGAGTAGATGGGCAGAGAAGGTGTTCCGTTACTTGTATAGGAAGAGCGTAGACACACAGTGGAGAAAAAGAACTAGGAGGCTCACTAGTAAATATACGGCTGGTAGTGTAAGCAGTATGTCAACAAAGAGCGTTAAGCGAAAAGTCAGAGAGGCGGAGAGGATTTACTGGATGGCAGCTATGGAGAAAAAACCGGCTTTGAGTAACTACCGAAAGGGCAAAAATGAAATAAGGAGGGAGGCATTTTACGACAATTCAATGGGAAGCGCTTTACTGTTTCAAGCGAGATCGGGTTGCCTTAGAACGGGTAGTTATAAAGCGAGATTCAGTAAAGAAGAACAATGCACGTGATGCGGGGAAGATCAGGAAACGGCGGAGCATGTTCTGATTGAACGTGGAGACATCCACCCAGGTGTACGTTTCGGCACGAGCCTACATGACGCTTTGGGTTTTAGAGACAATGGAAAGCTGAACACACCCGCGATTGAAATAAGTAAGAGACGGTTAGAGTATTGGTGGCAGAAAACTAGAGAGAAAGGAAAAAAAATAAATAATGGGAAAAAAATACGGACATTCTGCCGTAAAGGGCACAGAACGGAGCTGAAAACTTAAGGTTTTTTTTTCTTCTGGAGTAAAATACTTTTAATTGAAGTAAAGACACTAGGCCAACGCTAAAAAAAAAAAGAGTAAAGGTTTTTTTTTTTCGAGCCTGGTGGCACACTTGTCACCGCCCCGTTATAAAGGGGACGCTCATAGCATCCATCCATCCATCGTCGAATGTTTAGTACTGTCTGCTTCTTTCAGTCTGCTTAGTCTCCGCACTGTTTCCATCGAAGTAACATGTACCAAATGGCACTTAAAGACACCCTTCTGGAAATGTTTATAATCTTCTATCATAGACTAACTTTCGCTGTTTGCTGCTTGCACCTTAGTAGTAATCCTGTAAGCAATTCAAGTTCGCTTATGTGCTAGTATATTACTGAAAAATAAAACACAAACACAAAGCACGTACAGGCGAGTGGTGCGCAAACTTGACAACTCTTTAGTTCTTGTCGGGTTATGTGCACTTGACGGTCGGCGGTCACATTACAAGAACAAGAAAATTAAACCAAGAAAGTCTGCCGGAAGCAAGGTTTTCATTAATGTAGCGATTGACGCTAGGGTGACCCTAACGTAAACATTATTGCTGGCGTATGAAGCAGGTATAAAAACTCACCAGTGAGCCCTTTTGTAGCGCTCTTGAAATACCAGCTCAAATTCTAAAATTAACAAGCTAAAAACAACGCGAGGGCACCCTTCAGTTTCCCAACTGCCCACATTAATATCGGCACATCGGGACTGTCATGTACAGTAAAACATTTTACACCATTACTGGCGATACTTTGTACCATGTATAACCCAACTATGTTTACATTCATTAAATTTTTTTTGTTGCACACAACAGTGAGCTCTAACGCATATACCATGACGAAAGACGTAGCTGAAAACCGTGCAGTAATATTGACATGCGGGGACACAGAAATGTCAGACACAAGAACTAGCGAGCGATAGCTATGTACGAAAGTGTTATATTTTTCATTTTTCGTGATGTCTGCTGCGGATACCATCTCGCTTACTCTCGGCAAGCAAGAAACATTAATTGGGCGCCCCAACGATTCCAGGACATCCCTTGTACGGGAGAGAATAGCCATAGAACACTCAAATATTTAGCTTGTGGCCCTCAGACGAATACGACCATACAATCACGTACCCGTAATGCAGTTTGGGGCTCTCCCAGGAACTGGCGTGCGTGCTACAGAGAGATGCATGCGGTAGGCGTCGACTGAGAGCACAGCATCTGATTCAATAAAGCCAACCGATCAATCAATGTTTCGAAACGGTGTGTATAGATCATTCATGAGTGGCCAAATGTCGTTTGGACGACCAGACAATTTCGGAACAGGCTTTTTTCCTACTGCCAGCCGCACGAGTTGTCCGACCACAAAAATTCAATTTTCAATCCAGTTTTCAAAACATACGTGTGGAAATACACTCTAGTTATGCAGATTTTCTACAGAGTGCATGCTTGCCTTATGCTATAATGTATAGTTTGCCACAGCGAGTCATCTTTCTGGCCAGAAGACTTGAAAAATTCTTGAACACGGAGTTTCGCTGGAGGCACGTTTTGACATACGCTCTCGTCTTCTTCAAGGCTGTAACTTCAAAATGCGGCCTTATCTTGTCACCGTGCCCAAAAACACCGTGCTCAAAAAGCTTTCATCTCTTCAAGTTTGCGCTTGAACTTTATTTATTTATTTATCTATTTATTTATCATAGTATCCACAGCGCCCAAGGGCATTACAGAGGGGGGGGGGGATATATTTCGATACATAATACAGATCCCAACACTTCAACATTACAATAAACACAATTCACTGTCAACTTACGTAGTGATACATGTGATATACACAATGTAACTCGGGCTCAAAGTACGGTTTTGGCCTTACACAACCGCGCGAGTACACTACTGGAGACCCAGCAGTGAACTTGAAAATGCTTCATGTGAAGTAATTTCTGCTACTTCAGGAGACAACTGATTCCACTGGCTTATCGTCCTGGGAAAAAATGACATTTTAAATGCGTCAGTCCGGCAGCTTATTTCCTTTATCTTATTGACATGATCTAGTCGCTTCGAAACGTAATCCGGTTTGTGAAAGTATCGCGAGGGGACCCGTCCTGTTTGGTTATGAAATATGTTGTGAAAAAGTTTCAACCTCAGATATTCCCTTCGTTTGTGCAGAAGTTCCCAACCAAGCCTCTCTTTTGCTTTTGAAACACTGAAATTCCTGGTATAATCAGAGCAGACAAACCGAAGCTTGAACCTTCTGAGCTTGAACTTCTGACCTTGAGCTTCTGACTAGGATACGTTTTACGCCTAATTACACTGCGTTCAAAAAAGCCAAAAAAAAAACACCAGCGTCAGTCATAGACTTAACGAACATTTGTCAAATTGTGCACACAAGTAGAGGTAACAGTGCAGGAGAAAGTGCAAAGATCATTTGGAGCACAGGCAGTTTCGGAAATAAGTGAAAGTGCACAAACGATTCCGAAAACACAGACGTGTTGACAGTTTCTAAGGTTGATGTATCTGTATGTAGCTGCGTTACAAGATAGCAGTTAATTTTACATAACTACATACGCTAGCACTGCATGCGCGTGACTGTGCGGATGCGTTCAGAGCGTTAAACAAATCTGATGTATTCAGGTGTAAAAACATACCTAATTTTTTATCTAAGCAAAAAACTTTCGCATAGCTCCAGAGCATGAGCTTCTGGTGAAAATGTCATAATATGATGGGTAAATATGAGTTCGAACTCTTAAGTAACTACCGGAGATATTGCCGACGGAGCAGCTGCGATAACAGAAAGGTGAGAAAAAAAATTTACCCCGGAGGCGATAGGACAAGATAACAGAAATCGTTTCCCTAAGCCTAAAGTATTTCGAAATATATGTCATAAAGTTATCTGTTGTTCCCTTGCTTCACATTTATTCCTGTAGGTTCTATATTAACTTTTTTAAGTGTATTTGCCTTAAAGATATATTGCTCCTAAAAATCATGTTTTTAACGAAGTATGCATCAATCATAATGAACATGTGTTCTTACAATGATTTCACGATAGAATATATGCGCTATTTGTCCACAGATGAGAAAGTTTTTCAAGTGTCAGTATGCCTTCAGCGGAATGTTCTAACATCGTTTGCCGAAGACACGAATACGTGGTTCTGGCAGGCATCTGGTTAATCTCACATCTGCGGTACAACGGCCAGGTCCTTGCCTCATTTCTTTCTTTCTTTCTTTCTTTCTTTCTTTCTTTCTTTCTTTCTTTCTTTCTTTCTTTCTTTCTTTCTTTCTTTCTTTCTTTCTTTCTTTCTTTCTTTCTTTCTTTCTTTCTTTCTTTCTTCTATCTCTCTTTCTTTATCTGACTTTCTTTATCTGAAGCTCACGGAATGATGTTGACCTACAAACTGAGAGAAATTATAACTAGAAACCTAGAGAGAGAAGGAGGGAGAGAGCGGTAGACATGGACAGATGGAAAAAGAAATAATCCTGCCCTCTTGCATACCGTCACGATCAAGCACCGAAAACTAGGCATATGGTACAACGAGTAACAGGGGTCGTGGGCGCGGCTCATTGTTACGACGCAAGCCTCACACCGCATGAGCTGAAAGTGCGGTCCGACTGACAATGGAACCATGCCTATTGTACTTTTGAAGGCGCGCGGATGTTTTCAAGGTGAAATGGTAAAACGAAATTGAAAACAGAAACATCGACGCTAGTCCCGGATCGTTGCTTTTGTTCTGTTAGTTTCGCGTGCAAGAGAATGAGCTTACTGGCACTAGTCGTGGAGTGAACTCGCACGTGCGTTGTTTCATTGCGTGAAAGGGGGGGGGGGGGAGATTGCAGTCTCAGGAGTTTTGACGGTGAAGTTCCCATTGGAAAAGCGAAGGCGAGTCTGGTGGTATAAACAGCGATGATATCGTTCGCAGCGTCAGTGATGGATTGCCTGCTCCAAGACCACATATCGCGCTGGAGATTGGCCATAGTCTCGCAACAATAGGCTCTTTTGGGCTACGGGCCACAAGCGATTTGTGCCAAGCGGAAGGTAAAAGTGAGATATTCCTGCTGCAGCGCTGCGGTTCGAATTGAGAAATCTTTTCCTTCAAGTGGTCCTTTAGAGACCGCCTCGGCTAGTGATAAGTCTGGTATCACAATCGGCTTAAACGTTGCCTCGCGAAATATCCTAGCGTAAGAGGTCTTTATGAACACGAGTTTGGGGGTGTTGTCCTTAGACGTTAATAGCGAGGCATTCATGCCACTCTACACTACAATCTGGGTAGCTGTATGATTTCGAGCTTGTAAAAATGGTGAGGATACCTAGTTGAAAATGTACGGAGCAATGAGTGGGCACGAAGTTCTTCGTAGGTATACGCGTAGATTTGCAAACAGAATAACATGCAAGCCACTGACACTCACGAGCCTTATACCCCTTGGGTCGAGCAACGCGGACTGACGCCCAGGCATATTCTTTGATAAACGGCGTGACCAAATTGAAAGCAATAATTTTGGCGTCCAAAAGAGTGCACTCCTTTGAACATTAAAAAGAGGAAATACTGGGCAGGTATCTTTCGTCGCGGTCATGGACGACCACATAAAATGTGGCGTCGATCAAGAGCGCTTGTGGTTTTAAGAGTGGAGCTCTTTAAGCTTTTCTATGAGCCTTGTAGTGCGAACAGAAATTATCATCATCATGAACTGGTGCGCGCTCGCTTCGTAGCCTTCAATTTCTGCTTCGCTCCCACAAAACGTGCGTCGATTTGTCCAGCGTGGTATCAAATAACTATGATAGGGAGACTATTACGTCACTAAAAATCACGTAATATCATGCAGCAACTATTCACGGAACTAATATGACGTAACATCACCTTACAACAAGTCACGAGACTAAAAATCACGTAACATCACGTAACAACTAGCCAGTTGACTAAAATAATGTAATATATTGCAACTAGTGACGTGACTAAAATCACATAGCATCACGTAACAACTCCTCACGTGACTAAAATCACACATCAGGTAACAGCTAGTCACGAGGCACGTTTCCGCCATAAGCCACGTAACTCTAGTCGGGTACAACTTTAGAAGACAGGAGAGGTCCCGCCCAGATGACTGAATCGCAGCAGCCAATTGCCTCCGCGACTAAAGAAATTGTCCCGCTGCCTGTTAAGCATGATCTCCGTCGGCGGGTTCATCAGCCGTCCGGCTCATGACGTCACCTGAAGTGCGCGCCTATTGGTGGAGGCTCGTGTGCGTCCGCCTTTGAGGAGACAACGCCGCTGCCTTCTAAAGTTGTACCCGACTATAGTCACGTGGCTAAAATGACGTAACATCACGTAATAGCAAGTCCCTTGACAAGTTTCCGACAAAGCCATGTAAGAGTTAGTCACGTGACATGTTCCCGCGAAAAACCACGTAACCGCCAGTCAAATGACTAAAATTACGTAACGCTAGTCATGTGACTAAGGTCACGTAACACCACGTAACTACTAGACACGTGACTAAAAATCACGTAGCAACTAGTCACGTGACTAAAATCACGTAACATCACGCAACTAGCTACGCAACGTGTTGCCGCCAAAACATTGTAAAAGCTCGTCACGTGACATGTTCCCGCCAAAACCACGTGACACGTGCGTAGTGTGGGGAACCGACCGAAACCGGACAAGAATAGCCAAGTCTAGCCATATTAGTACTACTAGCAAAAACTTAGCATCTCTAGCAAACGCTTGGCATTACAAGCAAAACTTAGCTAGGTCAAACACTAGCTCCGCTCTTGGTACCAGCCTTGCGCTACTAATGCAAGTTGCGCATTTTTTTAGGGGCGAAGCTCCTTAGGGTGTGGGTCTGTCCCTCCTCTGTAGTATGTAGTAGTAGCCACCTCTAGTTCTTGGAGTGTTCACTAGATGGCGCTGTCGTAGCCACCTCTAGTTCTCAGAAAGATCCCTAGATGGCGCGGAGGCGCTCGCTGCGTCCCCCCCCCCTCTCTCGCCTCGCGAGGCTGACGCAGACAGCGTCTGCTGGCGAGTTTCTTGATTAAAAAACGCCAGGCCTGCGCTGAAACCGCAGCACAGTCACAGCGAAAGCTGGAAGAGCGGCGTTTCTAGAGCCCGTTGTAAGCTCTCTTGGGGCTATAATACCCTCTCCCGTCATGCTGTATAACATACGTTGACGTGGGAGAGAGACGAGGGGGGGGGCGAATAACTTTACTGAGACCCCGAGGAAATGGATCATGCGCTCATGGGCTTCCTTGCCAACCAATCCAAGTGCACTTGCGAGGAACCCACTACGCTATAAAGCATTGTAATTTTACTGAGACCCCGAGGAAATGGATCTGCGCTTATAGGCTTCCTTGGCAACCACGGAGGAAGTGTTGGCAACCAATACAAGTGCACTTGCGAGGAACCCACTACGCTCTAAATCATTCTAATTTTTGAGATGTAGGGCAGCAGGCACTGTGCCATTTTTCGTCATTTTACGGAGATCCGTGGTACCTGCTAAACGCATGTAAGTCATTATGCGCACTTTGTTGATGCTGTGCCTGATGACGACGAAGAATTATGGCAGAGATATTTGTAATGGGTTGGAAGCATTTCACAACCTACTCGTTGCGCAATTCGCATTGTGTGACGCCTCGTTACAGAATTCGCGTTGTGCGACGCTTGGTGCTTATTTTACTCTTCTACCACGCTATATTGCATATGCTAATGTGGTTCCTTCCCGACATGAAGCCTGTATAGGACCTTTTTCCAAAGCAGTTTCAAGCACCGGCATGGCTCAGAGGTTGATTACTGGGCTCCCACGCAGAGGGCCCAGGTTCGAGCCTCGGTCCATCCTGGAATTTTTTCTTATTTCGTTTTTTTGCTTATTTCGATCGATACTGGTTACGGACACCGGCGGCGGCGGCGGCGGACAACTACGGCGCCAAAAATGGCCGGTGAAATGATCTTATAACAGCTTTCGCTGTAAAAAACCGACTGCTCGCGCTACACAACCGTTAACTGACCACCCCGTATATATAGGCACCGGATTTTGACCTCCAAGGTAGTGCCCGTGAGAGATTTCTCCTGTGCGTGATTAAACAATAAAAATTCAGAGCGTACATGTAAAATTAAAGTGAGCTGCAACTCGCCATGACTCTCATCGACTCCTTAGTATAAACGCGCCCGATCTCACGTCGTTGATGATGTACTGGGCAGAATTCACGGAAGATTCACATATGGCGCGTGTCATTGGTGGAAGGCAATCGTTCGATTTCGTGCGGCGACGTACGCTAGGGGAACCGTTGTAATGAAGGGACCACGTAAACCAACAGTACATTAAAAGTTTGATGTTTAATATATACACGGTGTTTCTCACGTGTTTACTTATACTGGGCGAATTACTCGGACTATTCACGGTTTACCGATGATTCCCTCCAGAGCTTCGCCCAACTCATCATCATTCACCCCATGGATATGGTGTGGATTTTTTTGTAATTAATTGTGCTGACTATAACACTACGGCTACGGCATCCGCCAGGTGCCGGATTTCTGCATTTAGTTCAAGGTCGGGCTGCAAAGGCGCTTGACGCGGCCTATCAAGGCTGCAGTCGGCGTTGTGTAGGGGGCAACAGCAGAACAATAGGGTTATGACAAAACACTCGATTGTTACAATCTATTCAGAAGTGAACGAGAGAGGTGGCGTAGGCATGCCTCGTCGTGAGCGTGTCACAGAAATTCCTTTCAATTGCAGAAGGGTTTATTTTGGGTACAGTTTGTTAATGTCACTTCGAAGTAATTAAATTGTTCAGCATGTCAATTGTTCAGCTGTTCGGAAAGTCCCCACATAAAAGGCTAGTAGAGCGCGTTGCCGAGCTTTTTGTTTATACTTACAGGTCTGACAAGCTCACACATCAGCCGCGACAGTGCCGCCGGCGTATACTTCTATGCCCAGTTTAAAATGTATGATTGTGAAAGCTGCCAATACGAGGCTAACGTGGGAGCATGGGGCGCCACTTAGCTCCGGAATATGTTGTATATTGATCTATCCTTTAAAGCTAGACTACAATATTGCATACCCACACTTTACAATTCCTTAAACACCCATATTAATTTTAGTGCCCCATTCAGTGTGTTCAAATCAGATGTGCGTGATTACTTGATGAAGCCAGAAATCTTTTTTTTACTCAAAGCTAACTAATATTTCACGTTGTGTGCATCATACTGAATGAGTGCTCTGATGTTCATTTTATATATATCGATTTTTATATTTTCTTCGTATTGTGGTGTTTTCGTTTACAATGTGTACAACTGTGTGAAATCCACTGCATGTGTGGCCCTCTGTAGGCCGCCATGTCCTGTATGCACAGCTTTTCGCCTAGGGGACCCCCAGCCAGCGGGTTGGAACTAAAGTGGTTTCTTGAAGGTGGTTGTGTCGGTTTTTCTTGCAATGCCTCATTCTCAGATTCTCGATATGTTTTGAGTTACAGCCTAACCATTAGAAATTGGTAGTTTTATTATCACCGTCGTTTAGGGTCATATCATTCTACAGCGCCCGCAAAATATATTGACGTTAAATCGGCCATATCACAGTATGCATTGGTAAGCAACAATACAATAGTCTCTTTCTTCCAGGAAGTGTGCGCCAAATATGCTTACATCTATGCACAAAAAAACATTTTTAATGGCTGGGGTAGTGGAGGACTGCGGAAATTTCTACCACCTGGGGTTCTTTAACGTGCAACTAAATCCAAATACACGGGCTTATCGAAATGCGATCGCCGCGGCCGGGATCGGACACGCGCATTTCCGGTCAGCCGTCGAGCGCCGTAACCGCTTTTCCACCGCGGCAGCTATTACATATTTTTTTTCAAATTGCACAGAGAAACACTTACAGCGCTTCTCGTGTGTACAACGCAATATAATCAAAATATATGGAACTGACAATGGACATGCGTGACGTCATTCCTGCTCTCCGATATCTTGGCAGCGGCTGAAGCCGGAAGATCCAGCCCATAATTTCCAATGACCAGAAATTGGTCGAGGCAAAAATTAAAGGTGAAAGTGAACGCTGGGTGACAGAGATTCACGAAAAAAAGGAGGCCGCGCCTAGAAAATTTGGAGCCACATAAAGGTGCTAGGTAGGAAGTCTGTCACAATGCAACAACGTATTGTAGATGACGGAGGAAATCATTTGGAAGGGTACGAAGCGCTAGGTTACCTCCGAAAGGTAACAGCCGATTCGTTTAAAAAGAGCGTCCAGGGGATTTCCCCGGTGAGTAAAAGTGTGGCGGAGAGAGCAACCGAGGAAGAGCTAGTACTTGAGAATTTCAACTGGAAAAAGGCCGAAGGAAAAATTCCAAAGTGCACTGCCGCGGGTTTAGATGGGATTCCCGTTAGCCTCATTAACGAACTAGGACATATCTGAAGTGTTTAGCGCAGAATTATGAAGACGGGACAAGAAGGGAGAACACATACACAGGCGCTAGATGACGGAGGAAATCACTAGGACATAACACTAACGAAGCATTGTTGAAAGCCGTAGAAAAATACTTAAAGGACAGACAAATACCAGACAATTGGCGAAAAAGTAGAACGAACTTAATCTATAAAGGCAAGGGAGAAAAGGATAAGATTTCCTCGTATAGACAACTAACCATTACATCGGTACTATAAAGGTTGGCGATGCAAGCAGTAAAAATGAAAATAGAAACATGGGCAGACCATAACAATATTTTGGGAGAACTTCAGAACGAATTTCGGGTCGACAGGCGTTGTAGACGATAACCTGTTTGTTCCCACCAAGTGTATAGAAATATTTCAAATAGAAAATAGGCCCTTGTACGTGGCTTTTCTAGACATCACTGGGGCATACGACAACGTTAATCAGGAACTTTTGTGGGATATATTGAAAGGAATGCGCATAGGCGACGACTGTGTACAGCTTTTGAGGCAGATATACCGAGAAAATACAGTTTGCATAGAATGGGAAGCAATGAGTAGCAAAGAGGACGTTGAGATTAGCAAGGGGCTGAGACAGGGAGGTCCTTTGTCCCCGCTGTTATTCATGCTGTACATGGTGAGTATGGAAAAAGCGCTAGAAGGTAGCAACATTGGTTTTATTCTGTCACACAAACAGGGCAGCGTGATGATTGAGCAGAAGCTTCCAGGTTTATTTTATGCTGACGATATCGTCTTATTTGCGGACATTCGAGATGGTATACAGCGGCTGGCGGATATATGCGGAAGGGAAGGGGAAGCTCTTGGCAATGGGAAGGCACAGCGCAACTGAGACAATGGACAAGAACACACAACACACAACAGCGCCCGTTTGTGTTGTGTGTTCTTGTCCATTGTCTCAGTTGCGCTGTGCCTTCCCATTGCTATGAACCAACTCGCCCAGACCAAAGTCTTACTGAAGCTCTTGGACTAGTATTTAGTGTAACAAAATGTGGATTGATGGTATTCAATGATCCTTGTGATTAGGCGGTGTCAAAAAAGGCCAAGAAATACCGAGGGTAAGCGAAGACATGTAGCTTGGAGTATGGGTAAATGAGAGTGATAGATACATGTAGGTACAGGAAAAAGCCTCGGCAGCAAAAGGAAAGAGGAATGCTGCAATAGTGAAGCACAGAGCGTTGTGGGGATACAATAAGTACGAGGTGCTTCGAGGTCTGTGGAAAGGTGTAATGGTTCCGGAGCTTACTTTTGAGAACTCAGTGGTGTGCATGAAGGCAGAGGTGCAATCGGGAATGGATGTAAATCAAAGGACTGTGGGACGCCTCGCGTTGGGTGCTCACGGGAAGATGACAAATGAGGCTGTAAAGGGCGATATGGGATGGGCACGTTTTGAGGTGAGGGAAGCTCAGAGCAAAATAAGGTTCGAAGAAAGGCTAAGAAATATGAAGGAGAGTAGATGGGCAGAGAAGGTGTTCCGATATTTGTATAGGAAGAGCGTGGACACACAGTGGAGAAAAAGAACTAGGAGGCTCACTAGTAAATATACGGCTGGTAGAGTAAGAAATATGTCAACAAAGAGCGTTAAGCAAAAAGTCAGAGAGGCGGAGAGGATTTGCTGGATGGCAGCTATGGAGAAAAAACTGGCTTTAAGTAACCATCGAAAGGGCAAAAATGAAATAAGGAGAGAGGCGTTTTACGATAATTCAAGGGGAAGCGCTTTACTGTTTGAAGCAAGACCGGGTTGTCTTAGAACGCGTAGTTATAAAGCAAGATTCAGTAAAGAAGAAGAACAATGCACGTGCTGCGGGGAAGATAAGGAAACGGCGGAGCATGTTCCGATTGAATGTGGAGACATCCACCCAGGTGTACGTTTGGGCACGAGCCTACATGAAGCCTTGGGTTTTAGGGACAACAATGGAAAGCTGAACACACCCGCGATTGAAATAAGTAATAGACGGTTAGAATATTGGTGGCAGAAAATTAGAGAGAAAAGAGAAAAATGAATATTGGGAAAAAAATCAGGACAGTGTGCCGCAAAGGGCAGAGAACTGAGCTGAAAATTTACGTTTTTTTTTTTCTCCTATAGCAAGATAGATTTTATCAATGTAGAGGCAGTAGGCCAACATTTAAAGAAAAAGGAATTTTTTTGTCGAGCCTGGTCGCACACTTGTCACCGCCCCATTATAAAATAAAGGGGACGCTCATAGCATCCATCCTTCCATCCATCGGAGGCCCAATTCGACAAAAAAATAGGAGCTCATTAGAAGTAATAATTCTCGAAGCAGTAATGTATATATAGGTGCACTTTCTAGAACTAATGTTGTATAAAGCACACGTGTGCACAGCTGTAAAGCTTTCACAGGTGCTGGACTATGAGCTGAGAGCCTTTCTGAATAAAATCCACAGAAACTACTATTAGGCTGCTGAGGCACATTTATTGAAAATAGTCACAGATAACACGCATCTCGCTGGTCAATGGTCGTCCGTCACACTTGAGGTTCCAGGTCCTTCTGCAGAATAATTACACCAAACATTCAACATTACAAGCTCCACGGGAACGTTTGAAGCAATACGTGCAAAGTAAAAGAAGTTCGCAACGTGCTGAAAGTTGTTGTCACAAGCTTTCGGAGCACTTGAAAAGTTCAGACTATATGATCCGCCCGACTCTTGGCCGATCCCCCTGAGCGGGTAGGTGCCAATCATCGCAGGATCATCATCATCATCGAAGAATTGTAGCAGGTGCTACGGTCAGTGTCAGGTTGGGCTCGCAAATGAAGGTCCATTTGTTTCAAAACACACTTTCTACGCAACAGGACATGCTGGCTCCTTACGCAGAAGACGAATTCGACTGAAAATGAAAGTACAGTGTCGTACGCATCCAAGGTGGCTACCTTATTAGTATTCAAGACCCCATAGAAGCTGTTGCTTAACATATATTTCAGAAAATTATTAATGTGTTTATCGCCACAATGATCAGACGTCATATAACGGACGTTTCCCTCGTGACATAGAATAAACGTTCTGCTTTTACCGGCCTGAATACTGGTGAGGTGTTCACCTCAGATGTGGACGACCCTGTAAGACCACCGCGCCACCCAAGGCTCCAATGAGGGCGTACATTTCAAAGAGTAAAGAACTGCAGTCTGAAAGAAGTGGGATAACAATTGAGAAAGTATACACCGGATTACGCGAGAAACACCTGCCCGCAACCATGCTTCCGGTATCTCCCAAATGCGTCGCGGCTGCACCAGCCCTCCGCTCTCTCTTCGGAACCATCGCAGCCGGCCCATTCTTCCTCAACGACGTTTATTACGTAAGTAACGCACGCACATACAAACACCGCGTGTACCCACACACACACTACCAGAGGTAGCAGTAGCGGAGAGTCGGGAGGCACCAAGTACAACCGTCTTTCCGGGAAACGCCTTCTTCTTAGCACTTTCTCCATCACGGCACCGCCCGGTACGGAACCTTCGGATTGGCCGAAAAGGGTAAGGGTGACGCAGCGTTTTTCGAGGCCGTTATTCTCTGCCAGTGTGGCGGAGCTGGCCCAGCGGCCGACAAAATAACAAAGTGCACAGCTGAAAGCCGAATTCTGACGTCTCGGTTCGCCGAGCACCGAAAGTGGTCCAGCATTGAGGCTCTGGGGCGGAAAGAATGAAAGAGGGCGAGGAAGATGGTGGAGAGGGAAGCGGGTGGATTAACCCCCGCTCTCTCTCTCTTTCTCTCTCTCAGTCTCCCTCGCGGTCCAGCCGGCATACCTTGGAGGACCGCTGCTGCCCACGTAAAATGGGGTCAGATGTATTGAGTAATGGTGGAGGGAAAGGAACTCCGTAGGCACGGTCGTGGTGCCGTGGCACGCACGGTGCAAGCCACGAATGTAGGCACCTTACCTGTTTCTACCGTATTGCTTTGTTTCTCTTTTCTCGCGGAATTCCTGCTGGTCAGTCGTTTTTCTCTTGGTTCCAGTATTTCACGCGTTATGACGTTTCATCTTTTTTCCTTGGCCTACGGGTTTTCAGAATTCCAGCAGGCTTCGTGCGAGACTGCTTCAAGGCCACTTCGGCCCGTTACGATGCATCGCTGATTTTTCTTCATGGGTCCTTGTGTTTGGCGTGTACCGATGGGTGCACGCGAATTCGCGTTCGATAGGAACGAATGTTTCTTTTTAAGCCGCCGTATCGGAGAGCGAGAAATAAAAGAAAGCGCTGACTCATGCGGCTTGGAACCAATCGAATTTGTTTCGGCAATGGAATATACCGGCCAGTGTTGTACGGCCTGCCTAGGTTCACGAGATTTCGCCTGGGAGAAAGCTTCCGCCGGATTGTTTGTGACCAGTCTATTCCGTGAAGAAAAGTTTCGCACGCTTGAACCTCCTTCGCACGAACGAGAAGTTGCTCACACGGGAAAGTGAAATCACGCTACCAAGTGAAAAAAAAAAAAAAGCTACACGCAAGGTGGCCGTGTAGTTTTAAGGAACAAAGCGGCGCTTGCAAGTAGGCTCCTTAAATGAGGAAAAAAAAAGAAAAACAAAAACAGCAAAAGCTTACGCCTGAACATGCGAAGCAATTACATAGTGCCAATAACAGGTTTTGCTTTTTGCGCGGGGTCACTCACAGGTTGTTGCATATATGCCTGAAAGATGTTTACGCTGCGCTATCTCGTGACATATAATTAACGTATATGTTAACCCTAATTTTAGTACCTGAGTAATAGCACGCAGTACACAGCACGAAAGAAATTATATATATATATATATATATATATATATATATATATATATATATATATATATATATATATATATATATATATATATATATATATATATATATATATATATATATATATAAAGTACATTTGCAGCTGCCTTTTCGTTCTTTTTTGAGACACAGTCGCACGTTGCTTCTCACTAATATCGACAGGGCGTACTAAGAGATAATTATTTCTCATTGCACTGTCGAATAAAAAAATATGCGATGATGCACTCACTCACTTGTCATTATCTGATAGCAGAGTCTCAGTTTAGTTACACAATCGTTTTATACTTCCACTAATGTGACACATTCATGAATAGTCACGAGTCGGATTTGACAAATGCAAAACTGATTTTTGCATTACTGCTTATATGTCCACGTAAAAAAATAGTCGGAAAAACTGCGTTCAAAGGTACGGTACCTGTAGCAGTCAGTATTCTCTACCGTATGCTACACCGACCTTTGTTTTCCATTTCACCCTATTTTTCGTACATGCATTCGTGAAGTACCCAAGGGAATGTCGTTATTCACGCCTACGGTTGTGCTTTGGCGTTGGTGAAGTGTTAGAGGATAGGTGCGTGCATCCAATAGACCAGTCTACTGCATGGTTGTGAAAACTTTAGTCAGGTGGCATAAGCCGAGTGCGTGACCTGAAACCCGTGGTCCTTCCACCGAATGCACGTTACGAAGTCCGCGTTCTCGTCTTAACAAGTCCGCTTTATTTTTAGCAGGATTAACTTTGTCCTCGCTCATTTCCATCGCTGCATTTCTGAGGATTGCTAAACGACCCATAACATGGAGGTTCGCTCGCGTGTGAGGTACTGAAACAAGTTTGTGAGCAAGTACGTGCTTGCACGTATATGTTCCACATCGTAAATATCTCACATGAACATGCAGCCAATTCCATAGGGACAATCACCCAAACTGAACATTCGGATACAGCAAGAGGTTCACGTATAGTACTAGACCTACGCGACAATCTATCGGATTCTGATTTTCAAAATAAAAAAAGACTACGATTGATCTGTCAATATGACCTCGAGTTCGACCACAAACTCGACCTTTAAGGTCGTATCAGCTAGAATGAATATCGTTGAATGTTAGCACCTTTAACGCTGTCGCATGTACTTTCAAGCGCTAAGTACACACTTTTAGGCGTTACTCAAGCTTTTAAGCTTGAAAGCAACGAAGCAGGACGGGCGTCCTGTAAACGGCTCCGCAAGATGGTCTCACCAGTATCCGCAGAAGCAGCATTTAGCCGTAGAATCCCTTAAATCCGAGACCGTATCCGCCGAAGCCACCATATCCCCCATATCCACCATATCCGAAGTAAGGCGCCGCCCTCTGGTTGTCGAAGTAGTAAGTGCGGCCAATGCCAAATCCAAGTCCGTAGCCGCCGTAGCCCAAGCCGTAACCTCCGTATCCGCCGTAGCCAAAGCCGTATCCGGCTGAGGCCATAGCCACGAGGGCAAGGACAACAAGGAAACACACCTGCGTTTAGGAGCATTCATTAAACGAAACTTTCTGAAAACGCGCTTAGTACAAGGAAGCATTGGACAATGGTATGCAAGGAGCGAGTCCCATTTTTTTATCTGTGGCTTCACCGATGAGATTTTCTCTATTGTGAGATTTATGAGAACAGGTGCTGCACAGCATGCATGAGAGGCGCGATTGACTAGATTCATACTCTTTTGCCAAGACGACACATAGTGATTGACGGATGCTCATTTTGTAGTTGACTTTAGAAACAACGATGACAGAAGCAGCCTGAAGCAGTCATGCCTTTGAATGGTTTTCGCGCAAGTGCCTGAAACCTATAGGGATAGGGTAAATTTGATTGAAATTTAGTCCCTCTGGAAGGTTAAGACTACTGACCAATACTTGCATGCTTAGACGACAAAATGCGGAGGATCTGACGCATGCAAGGTAACGTCAGGCAACCAACATTGACAGGTTCATTGTCAGTACTATGATAAGCAATAACGACAGGAGCCTGGATAAACTGCCACATGGCTATAAGCTACCAGATGACGCTTTTCTGTCAACACCTGATTTCTGGCTGAGGAAGCTGCCCAACAAAATCCGGAAACAACACCGATCTTGCGGCGACCCCAACTTACGGTGACTTTCATATTGATATCCTTTTGTGTCTTGGTGACGGCGAGACTCGGTGCAAGCCCGTCAAGTGTAAGAGCCTTATATACCAAAACACGCCCTGTGTACAGGTCACGTGTTTCTTGTCGTCGCGTGGCAACGCAACATACAAAAATGTAGCCTAACCATCTTCAAGGGTCACAGACTCTACGCATATTTCCGTCTTGTCCCTCGATCTTCAAGTGTCCACCATTTGTTTTGCCTTTTTCTTTTGTTTCCTTAGTCTAACTGTAAAAATTCCAGTCCCACACGTCACGTGTCCAGGTGAAAGCTTACGCTGGGTCACCGGGCACAGCGGCGGCGATCCTGAAAGAGCGAGAAAGAAACAAATAATTCAACAGCCGGAACAACTGTCGACACACATTCTAGCGTAAGAAGCCAATTTCGCGCCAAACGCTGTCTTGGCGTGATTGCTCAAGATGACTGCGTCCTTCCACGAGTGAGTAGCAGTTTGTCGTACTTACACGTTTCGAAGCCATGCTTCTTTTTCCTCTTTGCTTCTTCACACGCTTGCGGGGTTAACGAGCCGTCCATTTGCCTGAATGCCGGGGGGCGGGGTCTTCGCAATCTAGAGTGAGCTGAAAACTGGGAACGGTGTTTGACTGCACGGTATGACTGGCATTATGGTCAAGGACCCGACTGGGTTCAACGGAGTGCAGTTGTAACGTAACTGAAGCGGTGAAAAGAGGGGAGGTATCGTGTAGTGCTCTACGTCACTGGCCACTCTGTATTTAAGCACAAGAGCTTCTCTTTTGACAAATAATAATAATAGCTAGAGTTTTACGTGCCAAAACCACGATATGATTGTGAAGCACGCCGTAGTGGAGGACTCTGGAAATTTCGACGATCTGGTATTCTTTAACGGGCATTGACACTACACAGTACATGGGCCTCTAGCATTCTTGTCTCTATCGAAGTGAGACCGCCGCGATCGGGATCGAACCCGCGACTATTCGCTCAGCAGCCGAGCACAGTAATCATTGTACCACCGAGGCACATCTCTTTTGACAAACCGAAGAGAAGACTTCAACAAAGCAACAGGCTTCCAAGGAAGTCTCGGCTCAGCTTTACAATATTTCTCTTCAAGAGACCGCGCGTTACACTTCTGCACGCTGATATTTCTATGTCATTCTTCAGAAATATAGAAGGAACATCCTGGAGCTCTGCTTATCCGGCTTGCCCGGCTTACCCATAGGCTTCGATCAAAAAGAAAAAAATATAGATTGGTGTTTTCTGTCATGTCGACTGTACTTTATTTTTAAGGTCTCAGTTATACGAAAATAGAATCGCTGCACATTTTCTGAACCCATTGTAGTTTATACTTGGGCAGATAGAAAATATGAGCAACAACAACTTTGAGAGATGGACCTACTGTCTCGAATAGCCATCAAATATGTGAATCTGCTTATCAGCAATGACTTATCTTTTTAATAACAGCACTGATTCCCTAAACTATCAGCAGCCAAAATCTATTTCCTAAGCTGTGTTCTGCATTCCAGGCAATACTGCCATCGTCGGAACTTGATCTTATGTCGTGCTGATACTGCTACGCAGCATGCTCCTGTTCTCAATACGAATGATGCTAATAAAAGCGATATTACGAATGTTATTACAAATCCTCCTGGAACGATTCCTGCACCAAAAAAGTCCGAGTGTACGCTAAACAAATGTATCAACGACGCTTACGCGCAATACCGGGGTGTCAGCACAAATTCAGCTGTAGTGGCGTAATACCTGACAGTAAAGCAAAACAACCCTGCAAATACCACTGAGGGGCGATTGCGCAAGTGCAGCGATTGCATCGTGGTGTGTAAAACTGCGCACATACCCTGTTGTGTGGAATTCGAGCGTGCGTGCGTTGAATGGACGATGTAATAAGGCGACGGTGTGACAACGAAATGACAGCGTAGAGATGTGTATGTATGTATGTATGTATGTATGTATGTATGTATGTATGTATGTATGTATGTATGTATGTATGTATGTATGTATGTATGTATGTATGTATGTATGTATGTATGTATGCATGCATGTGTGTGTGTATGTATGCATGCATGCATGTATGTATGTGTGTATGTATGTATGTGTGTATGTATGTATGTATGTATGTATGTATGTATGTATGTATGTATGTATGTATGTATGTATGTATGTATGTATGTATGTATGTATGTATGTATGTATGTATGCATGCATGCATGCATGCCTATGTGTGTTCGCTTTCACAAGCGATAGAAACCTAGAATTAGGCCTTTGCGTAATCGTTCCGAACAGGCCAGCTCAATTTCGAAAATCAAAAATGCGTTTATTTTCCTACTCAGACACTGTACAACTACTTCTAGAGCATCCAATCAGAGCAATAGCCACCGAAAGTATCATCCCTAATAGCCGTAGCCTCCGTATCCACCGTAGCCGCTGCGTCCACCGTAGCCTCCATGTCCACCATATCCACCGCGTCCACCGTACCCGCCATATCCACCATGACCGTACCCACCGTGTCCATAGTGGGCGCGCTGGTTGTCGAAGAAGTGAGTGATGCCATGGCTGTACCCACCATGGCCGTGTCCACCGTAACCACGGTGACCACCATGTCCTCCATGCCCACCATATCCGTGATAGCCGGCATCAGACAGGGCGAAAGCAAAGGCGAGAAGGACAGCGCTGATAACCTGTCGTATTGGAAAAGATAACGGGGTTCTAGTTCAAAAAAATTTGGAGCCGCTTAAGCTTCGCCTTTAAGAGTTGAACGCGATAGCGATATCCTGCCCCTAGTGCGCACTTCGAACACTACGAGTGTTTAACAGAATGCGCGCACTAAGGTGTGTGCCTTATGTAATGGGTAGCATGCTTTAAACCAGAAACTTTTTCGATGTTGCGATGCACCCACTACATGGCCTTAAGGGAATACGCGCAGTAATGTGTGTGCCTTTTGTAATGGGTGGCTGTCTTTAAACCACCAAGTCGTTAGAATATTGACATGGTGTGACGCCCGATGGCAATGTACGCTTGTACCACGCAATATTACTGAGATATTACATCTCGTACTGTGACACTTGTATACAGGATGCGCATTTTTGGGAAGCATGAAAGTTACTTTCAGTGCAGCGCAAAGCAGAGGCTGCAAAGATGCCATTCTGTTTTGGGACATCCTTCAACGAACTGTTCAAAAATATTTTAACATTAACTCGCATACTATACGTTACCTTCTCCCAACGTCTCTTGATGAAGTGCCCTTTGACATGTTTTTCCTTATGGGACTGCACAGTCTGTGGAAAACGCGCATGCAAGACCGTAATGCAGAACCAACCGCTGCTTCAAGTATGCATTTCATGCGTATGGCTCTCCATCTAAAGGACATTTACGAAGAACTTGACATAAGACCGGACTGGCACCCCATCTTGATGAGGTGTTCATCCTTACCAGCCTCCACGTGTAACAAGCTTTGAAGAGTGACTTTTCCTGCTTCTCTGGACTTGCACAGTATATATGCATGTAAGCTTTTGAATGCTTGTGCAGTGCTTGTGCGATTATTGTCGCTAAGTGAATGCATCACTACGTCATAGCGTTTGTGATAATTTCAAATACGCATTATAATAAATACCATGAAAGAAAAAAAAAAGAGGCGTGGCTGTGTAGTAGAACACCTGCTTGCCACGCGGACGGCCTGGGTTCGATTCTCACTCGGGCCCAACATTTTTATTTATTTATTTATTTGCAGCTTTTTCGATTTTTCGGTCACGGACAAGATGATGATTTTTCGCTCACAACCAACGGTGCCTACACCGACGGCGGAATTTCTGCGATACGAGCTCTTCAACGCTATCGCGTTAAAATTCTACGATAAACTAACACAGCAGCTGCAAAGGTGGCTTCGGCCCTCCCTAGGACAGTGAAGCCATCTCATAAGTTTGTTATACATTGAGATCTTGAAGTCTTTTTCTACTAAGCACGACCCTCTGATCGTCTCCTGCAAGGGGTCTTAGCTTGCCGTTTAGTCAAAACCTTCTCATGCACAACTTCTCTTTGCATGTATATCTATGTTCTATAAATCAGCCTGGCCGTATTTATAATCTTAAGGTTCTGCTCTAGAATACAGGTTAGCGATATCACAACGCAACAAGGCCGGGACATTTTTTTTAAACTCGTTCTCACGGTTTCATAAAATGCTCCTGAGCACGATTTCTTGTAAGCTGCAAGTTTCCACTTCACGCTCTAAAAACAAAGCAATGAAAGAGGTTTTCAGTGCCTAACCGATACAAGTGCTACGTTGAAACAACGGGTTCCAGGCTGAAGCTTCTCTTGCTCGCACTGTATGGGTCACTAACAGGGCAGCGAGTCCTATGTTCTCAAAGGATTCATGATAAGCGCCAGATATGTCGAAATTTTCTTTTTAAAAATTTATCAGCGTCTATCTATAACACACCCAGTAATGCAGCATGGTATCAATGAGCGGTTTTTTCCTAAACTTTTTAAGTAATGGGAATGACAGTTCTGGCTGTGGGCGAAAACATTCCCGCCTCCATAGCTTTAGAACAAAAATGTGTCTTCTCTGTGCTTGTATACTGACGAAAAGCATTTGAAGCACGCGAAATCTTAAGAGAAATCATCATTGATGAGGAGGAGCGTGTCCACGTGATCATCAGATTAACTTCCCGCCATTTCTACCTCACAGAACTGACATCACGTCGCCTAAACAAAGGGATGGTCTAAAACGAAACGTCACCGAGTCGCGATCAACTGAGTAAGCCGAAGAGATGGCTTAAAATGAAAGCAAGTTTAAGCCAGAGACTCGCAAAGTCAACGTTCTCGTTTTAATCTCAGCGTAGCTGAGTGCTCGTTTGTTTCAATGCTTCATCGAGAATGCTTCATCAACAAACACCGGAACACTCAGCGAGAGACAGCCGCCCTTAAGCTGAACAAACACACGCGGCTCAATGAAGCACTGTACGCCCACTCATGAAGACCCAGCGTTCCGATTACTCGCAAACGCTTCCCTCCCCAGCATCGTACACTCTTCTTCGCCGTGCAGAGGGATTTGGGTAATGGGAAGTTTTCTCTCCGAAATCTCCTGTTTGTTCCGGACAAACCCGGGCCACCGGGTCCATCTTCAGGTGTAGATGGAGTCCCGGGGAAACTTGAAGAGGAGGATAATGTGGCGGAGGGGGGTAGTTGGCGTTTCACGGATCCCTAATGGACTCTACCGTCGTGCCACCTATTCTGAGGAACTTGCTCTCAGGAACCACTCTAGCCTCGACTTTCCTCGGTTATCTGAAAAAGGAAATCGAACTCCCCTTTTCAGCGGGAGTTGCGACGCGCTTTGGGAACCATGTGAAGGGTTAGTGGGCGTCTGAGGATCCGTTCCTGTGGGAAAAAATACTCGAGCACTCTACCGCGCGCGTGAATGGGGCTGAGAACAAAAGGAGACGCGCGGCACGTGGAAGGTTCAAGCAGCACCAAGAAATGCTTGAGCGAAATGTGGCTGCCCTTTCGTTTTCAACAATTAAGGGAAAGTGTAGCTCCAGTGCTGCTATGTTGAGCGAAGACTATAGTTGCGTGACGCGCAAAAACATATCTGAGCAAACCAAACGGCGCCCTATTGTTCCCATTGATCGTCTCGATTTATATGTAATCTATATTTGTAACAGGGAGAAAACGGAAAACTGGGAGAGCTATCGGCAGCGTTTGAAACATTTAAATGGTGCTAGGAACTAACGCGTTACACAAATAAGCAACAACGAAACCAGAACGTCGCCGCACGTCTTGTCAGGAGTCTTAATTCTCCACCAATGAACTCCCTGACGCTGAATCACCTGATTCAAGGCACGTGTTTGGAGCGTACGAAAAATTCACACGAGCGCGCCTGTCTTTAGCGACACTTTACTGCAGCCGGTAGCGCGAACCACGAAAATAGAGAAGAAACAAGCCGAGCGATCGCTTTTCTTTTTTTTTCGTATTCTGTGCATCATTTCTCCGTCTTCGTGATACGCGCTATCCATTGCAATACATCGTAATCAACGCACCTGATCTTCCGTTCTCTTTAGCGACACATGATGGCTGCTCATAGGTCTTATCTATATGACTGTTTTTACTCATATGCCGGACTTATACAGGCCACAAGACCATTCGTGGAAGCACATCTATGTAACAAAGCATGAAGACGCTGAAAGGCTTGTGCAAACGTGCTGTTTTCGTAACCCGCCTTTGAGAAAATCACAGCCCAAGCGCTTCGTACAGATGTTTAACTAGCGAAGCTGGAACGTACGGCCCCTGCGTTTATGTTCTTGGTTAATCCCGACGGCTCATTAAAGTATTTCTCGATTATTGGTCATGTTTGTCCAGACATTAATTGGTGTTTGGCACACGTGAGTTGCTTTCTTCGTTTTTAGTGGACAGGTGGTGAGTAGTGAGGCTTGACTAAATTGACTAGTTTTTGCGCACATAGGACAGAGAAACTTTTGATTTCGCCTAGCGATATACAGCTTCGCCGTAGTATATCTGGACCTCATAATCTCAAGCGTGCCCCAATGATATCTCGGACATCGGAAGCATTCGGTATTGGTCAGCTTCGCCGCTATTAAAGAGCGTTACAGCACAAACCAACAAGACGTGGACGGCTCACATAAAGGCTTCGCTGAATGGGCGATCTGGTAAGAAAAAGTCTATACACAAGGGATGGATGCTCGAGCCGACGTTTCGGCAAGTGGACTTGTCTTCTTCAAGACTGGAACCTTCAAGGCTGTAACCTTGGACAAGTGGACCTGTCTTCTTCAAGGCTGGAGCAGCCTTTAAGAAGACAAGTCCACTTGTCCAAGGTTACAGCCTTGAAGGTTCCAGCTCTGAAGAAGACAAGTCCGCTTGTCGAAACGTCGGCTGGAGCACCCCCCCTCCTGTTTACGGATTCTTTCATCGCAAGCTTCCATCTTCCACTTCCTGCGGTTTTTTACAGCGAAAGCTGTTATGAGATCATTTCACCGGCCGTTTTTGGCGCCGTAGTTGTCCGCCGCCGCCGCCGCCGCTGGTGTCCGTAACCAGTATCGCTCGAAATAAGAAAAAAAACTAAATAAGAAAAAAATTCCAGGATGAAACGAGGTTCGAACCTGGGCCCTCTGCGTGGGAGCCCAGTATTCAACCTCCGAGCTATGCCGGTGCTTGAAACTGCTTTGCAAAAAGGTCCTATACAGGCTTCATGTCGGGAAGGAACCACATTAGCATATGCAATATAGCGTGGTAAAAGAGTAGAATAGGCACCAAGCGTCGCACAACGCGAATTCTGTAACCAGGCGTCACACAATGCGAATTGCGCAACGAGTAGGTTGTTGAATGCTTCCAACCCATTACAAAGAGCTCTGCCATAATTCTTCATCGTCATCACGCACAGCATCAACAAAGTGCGCATAATGCCTTACATGCGTTTAGCAGGTACCACGGCTGTCTGTAGAATGACGAAAAATGGCACAGTGCCTACTGCCCTACTTCTAAAAAATTACAATGATTTATAGCGTAGTGGGTTCCTCGCAAGTGCACTTCTGTTGGTTGCCAAGGAAGCCCATAAGGCTCCCATGATCCATTTCCTCAGGGTCTCAATAAAGTAAATTCTCTCTCTCTCTCGCTCTACGTTTCTCCGGTTAAAGTGTGTTATAAAGTGTGGTGGGACAGTTAAATAACGACCGGGCGTCACACAATATGCATTACGTAACTAGTGGGTCGTTAAAGCTTCCGACCCATTACAAAGGGCGCAACCATAATTATTCATTGTCATCAACCGCTGCATCAACAAACTGCACATAGTCGCTTACATATGGTACTTCGCTTCTCCGCAGAACATCGAATAATGTCGTGCTGGGTGCTTCCCAACTTCCCAAAAATTACGCTTTGTGGCGTAGTGGGTACGTTGCTAATGTACCTGTATTAGTAGCCACAGGAGAGTTTATAACGGGCTCTAGAAATGCCGCTCTTCCAGCTTTCGCTGTGACTGTGCTGCGCTTACCGCGCAGGCCTGGCGTTTTTTTTTTTTTCGATTTGGTAAGGTAGTTTAAGGAGACAGCCAACATCATTGGAAGGAGCCAAAATGACGGCAAGCGCGTTATTTCCTCCAATTCAGGTTAGTAAATATGAATACAGAGCACGGAAGGTGAGCAATATGTAATTCTACCACTTCGCTCTTTGGCGACATTGACAGGAATCCAACCCTCGACCTCAGAAGGAGAACGTCAAAGCAAATGTGTTACAGCCTTCATGCTTCCAGGTAAGGGGGAAGTACCAACTTGTGTGGCCACTTCCTGTATGCATTGATAGTTATTCTATGGTCATGACCATGTACGATACGTATGTCCATTCCGGCATGAGTTTCTCTGCAGCACGTGTGCAACCTCAAACATAGTGTACACTTTCAATGTTAATTCTCGTCCCTTTCATTTAAAACAAAGAAGCATGGCAGAAGTAATAAAAATTGGAGATTCTGGTACAAAATAAGTCTAGAAGTGACTACATGCCAATGTGATGCAGTTATACGCTAACCACCGATACTAAAGAAAACGTTTTTACTTGAGGCGTACTCGGATGCACGATACCCCAGATGAAGCAAAACCGACGTGTACAGTGAGTTTCAATTGCCACCACGTGACACATCGATCAGGGGTAAGACGGAAAGCCAACGAATTGCCTTGTTCAAAGTGTTGATGCACTCGAAAAAAAAATGCTTTCGCTTCAACACACAGGATAAGCCGACTCCTTGTCAGGTTCATAAGGCATAGGTTCGCACTAAGAAAGCGCATTAAAAGGTATATGCGTGGACAGGACCTAGGATGACTAGCCAAACAGAGGGGGCGTTTTCTTCTTTTTTTATACCAATACTGCCACTTTAGCGCGAAGGAAGGTTTAGACGTGTAAAACTTTACTTACGAAAAGCTTCATGGTAAGTCCTGCCGTCGACTCTGTGTCGTTGCTGTCGAGTAGACTGCTGCCGTTAAAGAGTGACTTCATCTTTATATACTGCTAGCGGACCGTTAACAGGGAATAGGATCAGTCACCTGGCGATTCACTCTCGCGTGGACAAGTGAGGCGTGTTAAATTTTCTTTTTTCTTCGTGTTCGACTAAAACGTTTTGTTGCGGTCCGCAAGGTACAGCTGACCTACAGTGCAAAGCACACCGAGAAAAAGAAGAGGCAAATGCGTCGTTCTGCTTCGAGGAATACCAAAGAAAAGAAGAAAACCCACTTGTGCATCTTTTTTTTTTTCGCAAGTACGCTTTCGTCAGCACACATTCTTCATTTTCGCACTGCCAGGCTCGATACAATGTTACTGTTGACAAACACACAGGTCTACATCTATACAGGTGCCTCACATCAGGGCTGTCGGTACAAATCTGTCAGGCCAGCAGTTTACATATCCATCAAATGCGTGTCAAAAAAATTCAACCAGCTCCGCTTCGCGGACACCGATGAAATTGCGAAGCTGGTGGCGTTCCCTTCGGCAGGCTAACGCATTTCTATGTTTTGCAAGTCTTTCAGGTATGTTGTATCACTGCTCTTTATTAAACAACTCTGTGTTAAGCTTTGAGGTGGTAGTATAGTTTCAATGCATCTTGAGCATACCACTCTTATGCACAGGTTTACAAAGAAGCCTTTGCGTAAGATGCTCCGATAAGCTGTATCACTGCTCTTTATTAAACATTCTTTGTTAAGCTTTGAGGTGGTAGTATATCCACCACATTTTATAACCACGCAGTGTCGCGTGACAGTGGTGCGACTGTGTTAACACGCACGCCATTTGTTGGGCTAACTGTTGCCTTCTTCCTTTGTAGTGGAAGTTGTGTGCAGTGGGATTTACCCAATTTCTGTGGCACACACGCGTTTATGATGATTATAGTTTTCTGATAGGCCGCGCAGATTTCTGTGGCACATACCCGTTTGTTAACATTTTGCCTTCATGAGGGTAGCCAGCATTGCTAGATGGTACTTGCGGACCAAGCTGGCCCTGCATCACAAACCCCTTTCTGTTAATGTTTTTTCCTTTCTTCCTTCATATTTAGAGGACCAGCGGTGAGTAGTGGGATTTACCCAATGTCTGTGGCGCATACCCGTTTATGATTCCCACAGGGTTACCACGGATCCCGGATATGAAAGGCTCGACCAAGAACAGCTTGGCTGTTGAAAGATTCCCGCACAAAAAGAAGCGCTATTTGGTAGATGCGCTGCATCCGCCAATTTCCACTCTACTCAGGGTCACGCAAATTACACAGCCAAGTTGGCACGCACACTCTCATATAGAGAACCAGCGAATGCGGCGGAGTTCTTCCGCTAGTTATTGCACGGCTTGTTTTATAGCGTTAGCTGTTATGACATCACAACAAGGGCCGTTTTCGGCCACACAGTAGTCCGCCGCCGCCGCCGCCGCCGCCAGTGTCCGTAACCACAAACGCGCGAAATAAAAAAAAAACCAAATAAGGAAAAATATCCGGGATGGAACGAGGTTCGAACGTGGGCCCTCTGTGTGGTAGCCCAGTATGCTACCTCAGAGCCATGCCGGTGCTTGAAACCACTTTGCAAAAAGAGCCTATACAGGCTTCATGTCGGGAAGGAACCACATTAACATATGTAATGTAGCGTGGTAGAAGAGTAAAACAACAACCAGGCGTCACACAACGCGAATTCTCTAACCAGGCGTCACACAATGCGAATTGCGCAACGAGTGGGTTGTTGAATGCTTTCAACCCATTACAAAGGGCTCTGCCATATTTCTTCACTGCGATCAGCCACAGCGTCAACAAAGTGCCCATAATGACTTACAGGTGTTAGCGGGTACCACGGTTCTCCGCAAAATGACGAAAAATTCCATAGTGACCGATTCCCTACTTCACAAAACCTATGATGATTTATAGCGTAGTGGTTCCTCGCAACTGCACTTCTATTTGATGCCACGGAAGTCTATAAGGCCCCCATGATCCATTTCCTCAGGGTCTCAATAAAGTTCACTGCCTCTCTCTCTCTCTCTCGCTCTCTCTTTTTCACGTTAACATATGTTATAAAGCGTGGTGGGAGAGTTAAATAACGACCGGGCGACACACAATGCAAATTGCGTAACTAGTGGGTCGTTTAAAGCTTCCAACCCATTACGAATGACTCAGCCATAATTCTTCATCGTCATCAACCGCCGCATCAACAAACTGCACAAAATGCCTTACAGATATATAGGACCTCACTTCTCCGCAAAATGACGAATAATGTCGTCGTGAGTGCTTCCCAACTTCACCAAAATTATGATTTTATGGCGTAGTGGGTACGTTGCTAGTGCACTTGTATTAGTACCCACAAGAGAGTTTATAAGGGTCTCTATAGAAATGCCGCTCTTCCCGCTTTCGCTGTGACTGTGCTGCGTTTTCCGCGCAGACTGGCGTTTTTGACATACCACAATTAAGCAAAGAGGTTGTGCAAGTTGGGCTGGCGATATAAATAATTTCCTACCGACTCATCTTACATATAAAGCTGCGCACAAGTTCTGGTATCGTGGATTTAAAGGTTACGTGTTTCTAATTATAATTTATGAGTCTCCGTCCCTTATAAAGCATTTCACGGCGTTCTTTACACCGTCATACACTTCACATTGATGGCACCAGTATGCAGCACATTGCAAAATAAAGACGTTTCGTTCCAGTCTGCGCCGTGTCGAGTTCGATTTCATTAGATTCAGCGCCTCATTAGGGACGGACAGACGAAGACACCTAGAAAGCCCTTGGAAGCCGCCATGGGCGTGCAAACAATTCTATACAAGTATTCTTGCAGAACATTTGTATGTAATGTTTGGCCACATAATGTACTAAACTGTTCAATCGTGTATGCAATGGTGGCACTGTCTCGGTTTTTTTAAAGCTATTATTTTAAGTAATTCATTATTCAATATCCATTTGTACAAGGAAGTCCTACATCGCCCATACAAAGGTCATTCGTGGGTCATTAATAGCAATACCAGCTTTTTCGAAAAACAGTTTCGCTGTAAACAAATATCACACGCTGACACAATCCGTAGTAGGGACAGCACATCTGCAAGGCAATAACATTAGCAGAACAGGTGATGCATCTATAGATGAAAAAGTTTCTATACCAGTGTTGGTCATCTCAAGGCGGCACGCATCGTTATCAGGCGCCTGCCAACGGACACACAGCCGAAGGCCTTGCGGAAGTCCTCGCATGCCATCATAAGCTCGGCGCTCTCTTCCAGCTGGGTCGGACGCAGGTGCGCCGCGTGGGCGCACACCTCCCGCACGTAGAAGAGCTGGTAGAAGAGCTGACTCTCGCTCATCTTCCACGTTCCCCACGTGAAGGCGTCGTGGTGCCACGACTCGCCCGCCTTGAGGGCCCGGCCGACGACGCGCAGCGCCAGCTGCGGGTACAGGACGTCCGTGAGCTGTCGCGGGTCCTCGACGCACAGACGTCCGAGCGAAGCCACTGGCACGACTTCAGAGTGGCCCTCGCTCTCGCCCCGCAGGCAGAGCCGCTGGACGAGACCGTCCACAAGGTGGATGCCCACAAGGTGCGCGTTCAGGAACAGGGCATCAGTGCCGCACTCGAGCCGCAGCTCCGAGTAGACGGCGGGGGCGAAGACGAAGGAGCGAGAGGTGACGCGGACGTTCTTGTCAAAGAGCTCCTCCCGGTGAGACCAGGCCTACGAGGTAGATTTCGTTGACGGCAGCGAGGCAAAAGTGAATGTTTAGCTCTTACACGTAGTAAGTTAAGCTAACACTAACCTCAACTATCAGATACGAGATTTAATTCATCCTCGCGCTGCCATTTGCTAGCTTCCTGGTTAGCTAAATTGGAAGAGCGACTGCCCCGGAAATGCGTTTGTCCCAGGTTCGATACCCATGCCAGGAAGAAGATTTCGGCAACTAAGAAGCTTTCTGAGAAATTCGTATGGGTCTTCTAGTGGCTTCGTGGTAAAAACGGGTGTTTGTCAATTTCCATTTTTTCATCCTTTCGCCACCTTGCGGGATTCTGCAGAACTGATCTGCAACTATTAGATATCTGTGTATAACGATAGCGCATTTCGTCGTCGAAGTATCCGCGTTAATACGCAGGTATTTGACAAAAAGAGCACATCTGGCGCCACTTCCGCTTGTTGCTTTTTAGGATGCCCCTAAACTACCCAGAGGCTGAAATTTATTTCTGGGGTTGCAGTTGTGCACGAGACTGCAACAAACACGTTGCAGCGAGAATTTTGCGGCACGGTGCCGCAATAGCGGAGTCACACGCGTTTCATCCAAAAGCGGCCCTCGCTCGTTTCGCTCTTTCCTTCGCTAAGCACCTATCGTCAGCTCGCCTCTTCTCCTGGCCGAGTGCTCTTCCTCGGCGTGCGAGGAGCAAGAGCAAGAGGCCAGCAGACAAACAGGTTCTTCTGCTGATATGACCAGATGCGTGTGGTGACGTCACTGCCAACGCTGCGAACACCGAAAGGCCCAGAGAGGAGCACGGTATTCTTTTGCTTTACGCGCGCGTTATTTCAGCGCTACTAGATGCCAGCAAATGCAAGTAAACACCCCGTCGTCATACCGCAGGGTTTTGCGCCGGGTAGGCAGCGATGGAAATCACCCGCACCGCTCCGCTTCACCGCCGACTGCTTTCGATAGAACGCCCATCACATCGATTGTCCTTTGAAGTGCGCGTGAGGAGCCATTAAATATCAGCAGTGCGCGCGCAACGCCAGCTATCCGTGCCTCCCGCCGCCTGGTTATGTAAAAAGAAGTCTGAACAGGAGGCCTTGTGGTTTCAAAGATCGGCATCTCCAGTGCCAGTTCCAGAAGTGCCCTTGTTTTAGTTTGCTATGCGTGAGCGTCATAGATGTTGAATTTCCCGCATTCAGCTTGCTGGAAGAAGAAGACGAACTTTAGGCCAGCGAGCGCGTGCGCCCGTTCTACCGGAACGAAGGAGCCATCTTTACGTTCTGGGCTCATGCGGACGCTAATAAACGTCTGTTTGAGCTTGTAAGTCCGCGTCGGCTGTTATTTGTGCCACATATTTTATATCTGGTGCCGAAACCCGGGAGGCGACAGCCGGGAGCTACCGTCAAGGGACATCGCTGGTGGCTACCGACTGGAACAACAGCCGCGAACTACGGAGGCCAACAGATCAGCTGACCGCCATGGACAAGCTCAAGATGAAGAGGGCCACGCGAAGGGCCCCAAGCTTATACAAGAAGCAAGTGCGGTGCTTGAGAATGATGACGCGACAGTGCGACAGATCGACTCGATTTATGAGAGGCTCAAGAGCAACAACGAAGAGCGGAAGAGGATTAACGATGAGATGGAGAGACATAAGTGACACATTTGAGGCGGAGTACGCTACCGTGATTGAACACGAGGACAACGCGACCCGCATCTTAGCTGAGCTCCAGAGGAAACGCCGCCAGCATAGCGAAACATCTCCAGTGTCACCGCACATCGAAGTTCGCGACGTGCCAGCGGCTATGGGACCTTCTGAAAGGCCAGGAGCCAAGTTACCGAAGCTGACGATTAACCCTTTCGCTGGTGACTTGTGCAAGTGGAGCGAGTTCTGGGAGCAATTCGAGCAGGTCATCAACCAGAACGGCAATCTTTCAACTAGCGACAAATTTAACTACCTGAGGCTGTTCTTGAAAGGAGACGCAGCGGCAGCTATAGCGGGGCTTCCTACCACCGAAGCACGTTACGAAGACGCGTTAGGCATCCTGAAAAGACGTTTCGGCGACAAAAAGCGCTTGGAGCAGGAGTATTTCTCAAGACTTCGAAGGCTTACTCCTGTGCGTTCTTCTAACGAAGTGGCCAAACTCCGCAAGTTATATGATCATGTGCTGATTAACAAGCGGGGACTGGAAGCGCTTGGCATCAGCAAGTCGTCCTTTTCATCGATGCTGTGCGACATTCTGCTGAGGGCATTGCCACGTGACATCGTCGTGGCATATCATCGATCCTGCGCGACACAACCTGAAAGCTCCAACAACGTTCAGCATGACACGGAACTAGAGCGTCTTCTTCACTTCGTCTCTATTGAACTGGAGAGCCTCGAAAGGAGTGACTTTGGGAAACAAAAACGATACGACGAGGCGGCTCATCCTAAAGACGAGAGTCCTCGCTTTCACAGCGCGACCCCAACGTCATCAATGCTTCACTGCCAAGTTGATATAACTGAAACGAACTCGAGCTGCAATTTCTGTAAATCGACGGAGCACTGACGGAGTCTTGTAGCATGGACTTACCGTTGCCAGAGAAGAAGAAACTTCTTTCTGCCTACATGAGGTGCTTTCGATGCTTATGTAAAGGTCACCGAGCAAGGGATTGCAGGCGTAGAGTTACATGCTCGGGCTGCAAAGGTCGTCATGCAACCACTATGTGCGACCCAGACAAGCTAAGACGAAAGATGCGTGAAGACGTCAAAGTGACCGGCGAACTCTCCAGATCTGGAAACACCAAAATGACAACCATGGAAAAGTTTGAGTGGATGTTTCAAGGGAGTACCGAACCCTCATCGTCAAAGTTCATGAACATGACCATACGACCAGACAAGGCAAACCGCACAGGATTGGACGAGATCACCTTAAAGGAAAAAGAAACACTCCAGCGCTACGAGACCCGACTCGGAAATCATGTTCAAACCTGCAAAAGTCAGAGCCTGGAGCCGGCCTTTCATGCTAAACAAAAGCGAGTCACCCAGGCGAAGGATGCCGCACTACGTGAAGCTCAAGCTGTAAGAAACGTGAACGAGCAGGCCACTTCAGTGGAAACTTAAGATGGCCAAGCTGCGACTGAATTTGCGCGAGTAGCAGGCTGCTCGTGAGCGGGAACACAGAGCCCATGAAAACAAGCTGAATGAACTTCAACGCCTGCTTATCGATGAACTAACTCATCGCGACAACTTCGAATACAAATTAAAGGAAGCCATGAGGAAACCTGCGCAGGCAGAATTAGTGAAGGAGTACGAGTCCAAAGTGGAGAAGCTCACTCAGGAGTTGGACGAGGTGCGCAAGAAGCTGCTGGGCTCGGAGGAGAAGATGAGACTGATTTTCCCCCTGCTGCTCAAGATGCACCAGTTGGTCGAGGAACAACGCCATACTTTGGGTACAGAAAAGAAACAGCCAGGGCATCGTGTAACGTGTCTGCATCAACAGACTATTGGAAGTGGGACACAATTGGTTAGCCTGAAGAATCGCCCGAATGACGATAGGTTGTGCACGCAAGACTGTGCTGCCATCCAGCAAATTCAAGAGCGTCCCTCACTGCTCACACGAGAAGACGCAACCTCACCAAGTGCTACAAGAATTGGACCCAAGACTACAGAAATGCCTTCCCAGCAAAGAAAACCTGAACGTCAGGACATCGCTGGACCGTTACGGCAACAGATGCCTGCTGCTGAAACAGTCGAAGCACAATGTGCTGAGAGCCCTGTGGACCTGCTCGCCTAAATCAGCGAGCTGGCAGGAGAGGACGTCCTCAGTCTCCATGCCAAAGCACGAGAGAAGCTTCGGCAACTGAAGGAGGAGTCCGAAAAATAGAAGGCTGACAACTTCAGGCCACGTCGAGGAAGCGGAAGGATCGACGCGTACGGAGGTAATACAGCAAGCGCCTGACCGTACAGACGAGACACCCCTGCGCGGCCGGGAATGTGTTGAATTTCCCGCGTTCAGCTTGCTGGAAGAAGAAGACGAGCTTTGGGCCAGCGAGCGCGTGCGCTCGTTCTACCGGAACGAAGGAGCCATCTTTACGTTCTGGGCTCATGCGGAAGCTAATAAACGTCTGTTTGAGCTTGTAAGTCCGCGCCGGCTGTTATTTGTGCCACATATTTTATAATAGATGCCACAAGTGCGCGGCCAGAAACGTAATGTAAACGCCCCCCGCCCTCCCACAACCCGTCCCACTACCCGCGCTCAAAATGGCCGCCCCTAAACTTTTTTGAAGAGAACTTTGCCATACCGTAACTTTCGAAACCACATATATCGAAATCTCAAAAAGCGCGGATTGCGTCGATATATCGCGTAGTTCGATTAAAAGCTTTTAAATCATTTTCTTTATTCTCCGTGCGAATTTCCGTGCGCAACTTCGCTTCAATGCACTCCTTCACGTTAATGCAAGGAAGGCGACTTCACGGCAATACGCGGGTGTTCCTTTCTTTTAGTTTTTATTTTTCCCCGGTTTGTAGTTTCGGGTGCAGGTTATATGCAGGGGCGGATTATACGCGAGAAAATACGGTATCTTTGTAAACAGCTTCTCAACATCTTCATATGAAGCTGTGCGTACTCGTGGGGCTCCGGAAGTTTCTAGCCTGCCTTTGCCCTAATGTTGGCCTTGCTTTTCCGTGGAACACTCAGCGTGCTTCTTGGGAGGCTGTATGCAGCGGCAACGTCACTTCCTTTTAACACGAAAGTGTTTTGTGCCGGGGTCCACCAAGACTTTCATGACGTATTTCCGTCACGGAAGTACGTCAGCAAAATGAATGCGATCAGATGGCAAAGAAAGAAAACTATAAGAAAAAGTTCCGTTGATGGGGATCGAACCCATGACCTCTCGGTCCGCGACGATGGCTGGCGGGCGTTTAGCCCACTGAGCTAGCGCCAAACACATTACGGAGGCGACATGATCGAACGCGCCTTTTATCTTTCACACTTGCCTCTCATAGTGATCTTTGATGGATGGATGCTATGAGCGTCCCCTTTATAACGGGGCGGTGACATCTGTACCACCCGGCTCGAAAAAAACGTCAGGCCTGCGCTGAAACCGCAGCACAGTCACAGCGAAAGCTGGAAGAGCGGCGTTTCTAGAGCCCGTTGTAAGCTCTCTTGGGGGATAGAATACAAGTACACTAGAAAGGTACCCACTACGCCATAAATCACAATTTTTGTGAAGTTGGGAAGCACCTACTAAGCCATTATTCGTCATTCTGCGGAGAAACGAGGCACCAGCTACACGTCTGTAAGGCATTATGTGCACTTTGTTGACGCGACGACTGATGACGATGAAGAATTATGGCTCAGCCCTTTGTAATGGGTTGGAAGCTTTAAACGGCCCACCAGTTATGTCATTTGCATTGGGTGACGCCCTGTCGCTATTTCCCTCTCCCGTCATGCTGTATAACATACGTTGACGTGGGAGAGAGACGGGGGGGGGGTGAACAACTTTACTGAGACCCCGAGGAAATGAATCATGCGCTTATGGGCTTCCTTGGCAATCAATACAAGTGCACTTGCGAGGAACCCACTACGCTATAAATCATTGTAATTTTACTGAGACCCCGAGGAAATGGATCATGCGCTTATGGGCTTCCTTGGCAACCAATACAAGTGCACTTGCGAGGAACCCACTACGCTATAAATCATTGTAATTTCACTGAGACCCCGAGGAAATGGATCATGCGCTTGTGGGCTTCCTTGGCAACCAATACAAGTGCATTTGCGAGGAACCGACTACGTTATAAATCATTGCAATTTTTGAGAAGTAGGGCAGCAGGCACTGTGCCATTTTTCGTCATTCTACGAAGAGCCGTGGTACCGGCTAAACGCATGTAAGGCATTATGCGCACTTTGTTGATGCTGTGCCTGATGACGACGAAGAATTATGGCAGAGTCCTTTGTAATGGGTTGGAAGCATTCAACAACCTACTCGTCGCGCAATTCGCATTGTGTGACGCCTGGTTACAGAATTCACGTTGTGCGACGCTTGGTGCTTATTTTACTGTTCTACCACGCTATATTGCATATGCTAATGTGGTTCCTTCCCGACATGAAGCCTGTACAGTACCTTTTTGCAAAGCAGTTTCAAGCACCGGCATGGTTCAGAGGTTGAATACTGGGCTCACACGCAGAGGGCCCAGGTTCGAACCTCGTTCCATCCTGGAATTTTTTTCTTATTTCGTTTTTTTTTCTTATTTCAAGCGATACTGGTTACGGACACCGGCGGCGGCGGCAGCAGCGGCGGCGGCAGCGGCGGCGGCGGCGGCAGCGGCGGCGGCGGCGGCGGACAACTACGGCGCCAAAAACGGCCGGTGAAATGATCTCATAACAGCTTTCGTTGTGAAAGAAAAAAACAGGCGCCGTTGCAACGACCGTCCCCTTCGGCGCGTTTCCTATACAAGTTTAATTTCGTCAACGCTTTAACACACCGTGAGGTGGCGGTTTTAGCGCAAGCCTCGTCCATAGCATCCATCCATATCGACAAATAGCTCTCCGACGCTCGCCTGGCTGTCGCACAGCGTTCCCTGCTCGCCCTGTGAGAAGGGCGGGCCAGGCTACAGGGAAGACACGACGCGCGTAGCGTTTCTCTTCACATTTCACGACGCTTTGAAGGAGTGTATATCGAGCATTAGTGTTTATTATGTGCTTGTTGATGCCATCTTTGCGTGGGATCCTCCATATGCGGAGTCCACGTATATGTTAAGAATTTCAGCTACCGCAAGAGTTAAATCTTGATCATGGGCGTTTGTCGTCGGTACGAAGATGTGCCACTAGGCGTCAACGTGAGTGCAACGCGTCCACATTAAGCGGTGCTTAACGTGGACGCGTAAACAACGGTACACATTGAACGAGCTCGCATATACCAATGCACTATAAACAATAAACTACTTCTGTGAGGACACATTTCACTTTTGTGTTATACCGATTCCTATGACGGAGGGATCAACCAATTTTTTGTACGCTCGACTGTGTTCATTATCGCGCCCCTTGCGGAGAACAGCTACGTTCTTCGGGTTTTCGATAGGGAGTGGAGAAACGAATGGAGAAAACGCGCAATGGCAAGCGGTGGTTTTTACTCGCGCTGCGCGGCGCCTTCATATCACAAGCCTCTCTCTCCCAGATGCATGAAAGTCCCCCTCCTTGAGGAAAAGCGAAATTATTAGGTTGTTTCGCACTGCCAGATATTCGATATATCAAGTTTCCGGCTATTTTTGTTCGATGTAGCCGTAAATTTTCCTAGGCATTCACGTTAAAGCACTGTCGCGTTTGAAAATAGTTCGATATAAAGGATAATTCGATTGACCCGAGTTCGATATAGTCGGGTTTGACTGTACGAACTTACCTCGAGCAAATCTCGCGAGCTGTCTAGCACTCTCGCACGGCCTCGGAATTCCCGCAGCGCGAGCGCGCTGGCGGCGTGAGACTCGTGGACAGGCGGCAGGATCCTCGTGTAAGGCTCGACGACCTCCGGGGGCAACAGGAGACGCAGGCGGGACACGACTTTAATGAGTGACGTGACGCTGTCGCTGCCGGCGAACATGTCTCCAAACTCTACCAGAACTGCCGCCAACACGACTTGGTACACGGTCCTGCTCGGCGCCGCAGTCGGTGCGAAATTAAGAATGCCGCGCGAAGTAGACTATAAGCGGCAAAAGTACTGAGAGTAGAGAGAGCTCGTACTGATTCACACTGGTTGGGTGGCACGACTCGAGGACGAGAAAGAGACACCACGAGCTCAATTCGCCTTTTTTCACAGTACCACGGCGCATGCGCACTTCCCCTAGCGGAAAAGGCGCGAAACCTTTGGTATGGTCTCCGCACGCCTCTCTCCATCTCGGAGGCTTTCGTTCTGGCGATCGCGGTTGTCTAGGATCGCCACCGAAAACGTTCTCTTTAACGTTATCCCGTTAAAAGTCCGCTTCCCAACCACAACCTGCAAAAACCGCAGAAGGCAGCATAGGAAAATTAAAAAAAAAAGATATTCGTGCTCGTGGTGTCTTTGTCCGTCTCCTGTACCACATTTAAGATGAAGCATTGACGCATTGTCCACAGAAAGAATCGAATGTTCGTATACCAATAATCTCAACCAAGGTGTGGGACCGGGCTGGTTGGTATTCCATGGCTACGTGAACAGCGCGAAAGAGACCCGAAGATTAGTCAGCGCTAGTCATCACCAATAATTTGCAAGCAGCTCATACTTAATCATGCCTTAACCACTGCACCCATGGTTTAACCATGAATATCAAGCAAAAATATCGCCAACTCGCCTTTAGTTTTATGCATTATAGAGTGGAACTTCTCAGCATAAAGAATTGCCTTTATAAAGAAGCCAAATTCTCTTCTCCGGCCAGCGGTGTTCGGATTCAAGTGAAACACCCCCATACAAACTCAGCGAAAGAGATAACGCTGAAAAACAATTTTCTAACAACTTTGGAACAGTCTCTTTCTTGTTCTGGCATAAAACCGGCTTTGCTGGTGAAAACACCAAGTTATTTCTTGTTGCGAACAAGTCTCGCAAGCATCCACAGTGTTGCACACTATATACGCATTAAACAGAGTATAAAGGCTCAAAGTTCATATTCAGCCTGTTGAAGATTTCGTTTACGTTCATTTAATTGTTTTACTTGAAAATACCACTTCGCCACCACCTCCCTTTCCTGCACAGCCCTCACTTGCATCTGCGAACATGCCGCAGTTTTGACATCATCAGGTGTCTGATAACGCCATAAGAAGACGCCCTACATGACGCCACAATTTGACCTTGTTACATGATGCCATCACTTGGTCACGTGTTCTTTGGTACAATATGAGCTCACACCGACGCCAGGCGTAGCCGGACGCAGGATTTTTGTTGCGATAGCAACTATACGGTGACTTCCGCCGCGTTGTTGCCGTGAGTGCCGGCGTCGCCGTGATGTCCCGTATAAAGTACGAATCGATGACATCGCCCCAAGCTTCGAATGTTCTATGTGCGACTGAAAGCGTGCGAGCACAGGCGACGAACGCTTATCAAGCAGACAGGAAACGAGCCGGCCTTCTTTCGTCACGCGAAAGGCCCATGGGGCGGGGTGGTGGCTGCATGGCTCCGCAAGTGGCTGAGCCAGGCGCCGTCGCACGCGCTGTTCTTTACATGTATCAGAAGAAGGCTCATGCCTGCGTACATGCTGCTCACACCACTCGATTTGCGATGAAAGTGATAGACAACGCGAAGGCGGTTGCTTCTTTCGCTGCAGTGGCCACTTTTCCTTACGCCAGCGTTTTTTTTTTTTTCGTTATGCCAGATCGGACGCTACAGGAGTTAGCTGCTAGCCTTACTTCGTATAACATTCCAATTTGTTGCTGTCGCATTCATAGCTTCACCCTAGAGGCGAAAATGTGATTTTTTTCTACCCATGAGACATATGCGGCCGCATTTTCGATAGAGGCAAAGATTCTTGAGGCCTGCGTGTGCTTAGGTGCACGTTAAAGACCCCAGGTGGCCGAAAGTTCCGGAACCCTCCACTACGGCGTCTCTCATAATCATATCGTGGTTTTGGGACGGTAAGCCCCAACAGTTATCATTGTCCTTAGACATAAAAGTTTTTCGCCTTAAGAAAAATGCACTCCCTGAAAGCCATCGAAGCAGCGAAGCTGACGCGCTATCGCCTTTCTGGTGTTTTTTTTTTTTTTTCACGTCTTTTTAAGTGTTCCTGTGTTTTGGAAACGTTTTCTATTTCTGTGTAGTATCGTTATTCTTAATTTGACACTCTGTGCTTATAGGCACCATCCACTGACCAGAGAGAGCTGCGTTGCTCGCAGTGCCCCGTCCCAAGTTCGCTGAAATTGGCCGCTAGGGGCACGCAGAAAACAGACGCGCGCAGGCGCCCCCCTTCCAACCCCACCCCCCCTCTTGGCCCGGTCACAATCCGCCCACTCGTGCAGAGGGAGACGCGAGCATCGCATTCCTGGGACGATGAGTGCTTCCCACTCTCCACCGCCTTGAGCAGTGGAGAATGGTCCAGTCACTAACGTGTCCGCACTGTCCCCTTCTGGAAACAAATCAGCACGTTCTGAGGCGATGTGTCATTGCTCGTATTTTCTGGAGGGCCGTGCATGCCGGATTTCACGGCCTCGCAGTAGGTCGCTTCGTTTCTCCTGAAAGTTGTTCTCGAGGCCGCTTCGCGTGCCTTCTCATTATTGCCGACGTTTGCTGGCTTTGGCGCAACCGCTGCGAGGCGGTTGCAGCAGGCCGTAGCCGTCTCGCTCTCTTCCCAATCCCAGAGGGGCTGTACTCGGAGCTTCTGCCTGTTCTGTCGGAGGAGCTCTTTTTTTCTCGGCGTGGAGGAATTTCTTCGGCACAGGTCTTGCCCTTTTGTGTGGGTCGAGGCGCGCGAAGCTCGTCTTTCGGCCTGCCTGGTTTTGGTAGGCTGTCGAATGGTATCCGCAGAAACACCTTGTATATTACGAAAAATGTACATATTCACGTTTTATTTGTGCATTCTGTTTAACCATGTAGTGTGTATATGTATTCCTTGCTTTTTGTGACAAATTATTTGTATATGTGTCTTAATGTGCGAAATATCAATTGTATGCGTTGCATCCGCGTCATTCTATGTGTTGATCTATGCCCACATAACTGAAGTCTGTTTCGTGATTCTCGTAAACGTATGTCCATCAAACAGTTGTTATGTTGAATTGTTATCGATGTCAACCGTCAGTGATATACTTTTTTTCTGAACACAACTGATATAGCAGGGTACCTGGTAATCTAAATCATCTCCCATTTTATAAGTACACCATGCACACAATATTTCCTCGGTAGCGCGGTGTTGCTATCGGGCTTCTATCAAAGTAGGGACATCTTACAGCTCTCCGACAGTAGCGTACAAAGTACTCTAAATGGTGTACCGCTTTAGTGCGCAGGCATTTCTATGCCAACTCAACCAGACAACTGTCCGTCCCTACATCACGTAAGATGATCACCGGCATACAGAAATTTATGAATAAAACAAAGAAACTTTTCTTCACGGGGCTGGGCTGTAACCCGATGCCACCCGCTCCAAAGGCGTCTTCCTTGAAAATCGATCAAGAATTAAAAAAAAAACGTAATCTATTAAAGCGCAGTGTTCCCGCTTAAAGGGAAGCTGAAGTGCTCTGAAAAAAAAATAGTTTGGAGCGTGTAAGGACAGTTTGGTCCCTGGTGAATTTGAAAAGCGATGTAAGAGTTCTCAAAAGTGAACGCAAATAGCACGTTTTGCCAAAAAACACAGGGTGTCGCGGCAGGGCTTCTTGAGCTCCGACAACGGCACGTCACAAGTTAGTCACGGGGGCCACGGTTCTACATACGAGAGACGCTTGTTCACGTTGCGCTCGCCTGTTTGTCGTTATTCCAGATATGATAATCCAGCTGCATAGCTTTCAGCTTCGCCATAGTTACTTGAGCCTTCGTCACATAAACAGCGTTCACGCAGTTCGGATCAGTGGGCGGCGGGAACCTTCCGTCTGAGCGCAGCACGACTCCGCGAAAGTAACCGAAAATGACACAGTTGGCCCATCCACACTTTAGGTGTGCTCGCGTGGGCGGAGCAAGACAAACTTTTCTTTCCCGTAGTCTGAAGCTCCTGCTGCAACAACAGCGGCAAAGGTTACGACATCGTCGACAATAATGTCAGCCCTTGCAAACCACAAAGTTTTATCGAATTCTAAAACCCCTTCAGCTTCCCTTTAACAATAAATAAGTAGGATGCAACGCTTGACTTTTGAATTATTTCCTTTAATGAGCACACTATACTTGAGAAATGGTAGCCGGCGTTTTAGCATCTTCCATAGAACACTACATGCTTTTTGAGGCGTAAGCTATAAGTACCTCATCAAACTCAAGAATGGAGTCAACGTCGGTGGCGTCAACACGAGCCATGCGAAATATCACCGGCCTGTGATGACCTCACTACATGGGGTCATAGATAGCCAAAATTTTTTGCGCGATCATAACGTCACAATGACGTACGCATAACACGACATCACATGATGGCATCATCGTCGTTTGGTCAAATATAGGCCGACACTGGAGGCACTGAAAAACCCCGTGAGAAGACGATAGAAAGCTTGCAATGACTGCGATGCCGAAGGCAGTGCAAAACCACGAGAAAGCTTTCGGGGGGAGGGGAGGGAATCAATACAATTGGCTGAAAAAAGAAAGAAGATGATGGCTTTCGCCTTAGAGTCGTCTTAGGGGAATGCATACGGAGGGACCATGAGATTTTTTTAGGTGCGTAACACTTTAGAGCTTCGGCGTGTCGTCTATCCAACGTCTGATGTCGCATTGTCACGCAGTGGTCAATAGGTCAATACAGGCCTAAAACAAGGCTCACAAGGCTCAAAACTCGTGCAAAATAGACGAACAAGGTCTAAAACAATATAAACTACAGAACTAACCAAAAATCGATCGCAATAATTTCGCAACGCTTCTGAAACATGCGGCTGATACCCGCGCCGCGCAAGAGAGGGCGCCACCGCCTCGGCAAGTGCGATCGCCGAGGTGGTGGGAAGCGCCAAGAGAATCGCTAGGTTGCCCGCGCTACGCACTTCCTCGGGTTCCACGGTAGTGGAGTTGCATTAAGCGCAGGATTTATAACTACACCAAGACCTACACAAAAACGACTCTTTTTTTTTTTTTCACGTGCATCTTGCATTCATCGCTTGCGAGGAAATTCGTGTGCACTCGCCTGAGCGCGCGGTCCTTCTCCTCCGTGCGCAGTCTCTCGACCGCGATGATGTCCCAGATGTGTTTGACGCGCATCACGTTCTCGACACAGTAGCGCATCTTGTCAGTCATGCTGTGTTCGGCGCCGCGACCGCCGGCGTACGTGGCGTTGATCTCGCCCCTCAGAACGTCTACGGAGGCCCACAGGGACAGGTAGGCCAGAACGGTGGCCCGAAGCTGTTGGCGACCGAACACCTCAAGCTGGGCGCCTGGAACACGTACCGAGGCGAGACAGAGAGAGAAATGGAGAGGGAAGGCAGGGAGGTTATTCAAGCTTTGGCTCGGTTGACTACCCTATACGTGGGGTGGGAGGATAATATATAGGATAGATAAGAAAGAACAACAGTAAGAGAAAGAGGAGATGAACAGTTAGCTTGAGCACACACATGAATCGCGCTAGCAGTTCACAGACGCCCGTGAAGTCCGGTCGTGAAGTCCACCCCCCCGCCTAGTCACCTAAGAGGGGGGGGGTGCAAAGTCTGCTCATTACATTGACTTAATAGGGAGGGTGGGCGCTGCGATGAACCTTCGCTCCCCGTGAAGGGGAACCCTGCGCGCGCCTATGGTTCTAAATGTTTCCTTCCTCCATGCCAGGAATTGGACTTTCATCCACGTAATAAGCAACGCCACCGTGCAGTTGCTGCAGGCAACGACGACAGTCGCGAGTTCACATCCAGGCAGCAATGAAATGTGGCAACCTGAAATGACACGTGACTTCGATAAAAGGTAAGATTTTTATATCAGAAACGGCTGATCGACCTCAAGCCCACAATCGAGAGAGCATCGATTATTGGGAAACGGCGCACATAAATACACATGTGACCGGCACATCTTGCCGCATTTCTTTACGCTTCGAGCTATAAAAACATCGCTTTCAAAGCGATCATTTGTAACCGTCGTTTTGCCACAATCTTGGTAGCGCGACATACCTAATACCGGTGACACAGGGTCACTCTTGATCGCGATCGCATCTGATCCCGATCAAATTTCATGATCGTAATTTGTTCTTTAAGAAACCTGCAGGAGGGAGGGAGCCAGCTTCTGCTGAGACGTTTGATCCCGGTCGGGCTTAATCGCGATCAGCAGTGCACCGTGTGACACCCTTACAAGCCCCCGGTGTGAATGCGCCGTGCATCTTCAACTCCTCGACGTAGAACATCGATGGCGAAAGGGTCTCACCGATTGCATCTGCACCGTGTACTTCAACGGCGACGTACTCGTTGCAGTCGCACAGTGTCGTCATCATGGCGTCCAACAGAGGTGTCCGGTAGATCTCGGCCAACAGCGAGTAGTTACCGCGTTTGGTGCCGTACTTCCCTGCAGACTGCCTGCGCACCTTTACCGAGTAAATGAAGACGCAGCGTGGAATAGTTGAGCCCGCGAAAGAGGTAATTCACTGTATTCAAATAGCTTGCAGATCCCAATTCAAAAAAAAAATTAAGCTTGTCCTGTATTACCCCGTAAGTAGTTTGTTTCTAACGCACAAGCATGAATTATTATAGAAGCACGTGAAGCGTACGCCGAGATTTATCGTTAAACAGCTTTTTTGTGTTAACGGCGAGACATTTTACCTGACATGCTCTGAACGTTACCTTGTCATACAACTGTCAGTTTTCATGCAAGCGATCGTTAACCAATTACCTTGCGCGCGCTTGCCATCACGCCATGCGCTAACTACGAGGGGCGTTCAATAAAGATTTCCCCTGACCCACTTCCTGTGGACGGAGAGCAACGAAACTTTGCAGATTTATTAGTCCTTCTCTACATAGGTGACACCCCGGGACACACACTTCTCCCATCTTTTTATGCAACTATAAACACCTCACTTGAAGAAGTCGACAGGTTGCTCCAAAAGCCATGTTGTAACTTCAGAAATCAGAGTCTCATCATCTGGAAAATGCTTGCCCTTCAAATATGACTTCAGTGTTGGAACGAGGTGGAAGTCCGATGGTGCGAGGTCGGGTGAATAAGGGGAATGCGGTAGAATTTCAAAGCCGCAGGAGCGTGCTTCTGTCTGGGCAACATGTGAGTTGTGAACTGGGGTATGGTCTAGCAGAAGGCGAACGCCTTTGGTGAGCATGCCACGTCTCTTGTTTTACAGCGAAAGCTGTTATGAGATCATTTCACCGGCCGTTTTTGGCGCCGTAGTTGTCCGCCGCCGCCGCCGGTGTCCGTAACCACTATCGCTCGAAATAAGAAAAAAAAACGAAATAAGAAAAAATTTCCAGGATGGAACGGGGGTTCGAACCTGGGTCCTCTGTGTTGCCAGTGTTGTACCTCAGAGCCATGCCGGTGCTTGGAACTGCCTTGCAAGAAGACGCTATACAGGCTTCATGTCCAGAAAGAACCACATTAACATATGTAATTTAGTGTGGTAGAAGACTGAAATAACAACCACGCACCACGCAACGCGAATTCTGTAACCAGGCGTCACACAATGCGAATTGCGCAACGAGTGGGCTGTTGGATGCTTCCAACCCATTAGAAGGGGCTCTGCAATAATTCTTCATCGTCATCAGGCACAACACAAACTGCGCATAATGCCTTATATGTTTTTAGCGGGTACCACGGCTCTCCGTTGAATGACGAAAAATGGCATAGTGGCTGTTTCCCTATGTCACAGAAATTATGATGAGGTATAGCGTAGTGGGTTCCTTGCAAGTGCACTTGCATTGGTTGCTAAGGAAGCCTATAAGCCCATGATCAATTTCCTCAGGGTCTCAATAAAGTTCTTCCCTCCTCTCTCTGTCTGTCTTTCTCACGTCAACGTATGTTATATTGCATGATGGGAGAGTGAAATAGCGACCGTGCGTCACATAATGCGAATTACGTAACTGGTGAGCTGTTTAAACGTTCAAACCCATTACAAGGGCTGAGCCACAATTCTTCATCGTCATCAGTCGTCACGTAAACAAAGTGCACATAATGCCTTACATATGTGTAGCTGGAACCTCGCTTCTGCGCACAATGATGAATAATGGCGTTGTAGGTGCTTCCCAACTTCACAAATATTGTGATTTATAGCGTAGTGGGTACCTTGCTAGTGTACTTGTATGAGTAGCCCCAAGAGAGTTTACAACGGGCTCTAGAAATGCCGCTCTTCCAGCTTTCGCTGTGACTGTGCTGCGCTTTCCGCGCAGGCCTGGCGTTTTTTTAATGGTCTCTCGCAATTTCCGCAGCAGTGAAGCATAGTATGCCCCAGTAATCGTGGCACCCTTTGCTAGGAATTCCATCAAAACTACTCCGTGCTGGTCCCAAAAGACTGTGAGCATGACCTTGCCCGTCGAGGGCTGGGTGCGTGCTTTCTTTGGAGGCGGTGAGTCCAAGTGCTTCCATTGCATCGACTGGACTTTAGTCTCCGGATCATAGTGATGGACCCAGCATTCATCCTGTGTAATCAGTCTGTTGAAAAAGTCCTGGTGGTTTCCATGGCACATGGTCAAAAGAGCCTGGGAGCATTCGACTCGTACCTGCTTTTGCAAAGGTGTGAGAACCCAGCGATCGGATACCTTACGCATATGAAGATGGTCCTGAATGATTTTTTCCATGGACCCCACACTAATCTTGACCCGTTGGGCTAGGTCTCGAACGCTAATGCGGCGATTTTCCAAAATGGCGGCCTTCACTTGCTGGATGGTGTGTCCATTGAGAGCGTAGTGGGGTCGCCCTGCAATCGGAGCCACTTCCACGGAAATCAGACCATATTTGAATTGGCGATGCCAGTTATTCACTACATCATATGATGGGGAATCCTTCCCATAAACCTCATTTATCTCATCGAACGTCTTCCTTGGAGTACGGCCTTTCAAGTACAGGAACTTGACTGCTGCTCTGTATTCCACTGCATCCATTATCACACCTCACACCACTTCAGCACCTCTAAAAGAAAGACCATTATTAGTTTACAGTTCCAAATTGGCACGTGACCTACAGTGACTCATGTCATTACACATGCGCAGGTTCAGCATCCTGCAATAAATGTAAGTTAGTCAGGGGAAATCTTTATTGAACGACCCTCGTATTTTTAGGATGAACTACACACCCTCTGGGCATGGAACATGCTTTTTTATAGATTTCATTTAGGTTTTTCTTTGACGCAGATATACGTTTGACACTTTTTCTTTTGTTTTTTATGCATACGAAAGCCACTACAACACGCCCAATCTTGGTTTCCTTTCAACTCTATAGTTCAGTCGGAATTAAGAAAAAAAATGTACATTTCTTTTTCAATGTTAGCGAGAGTGCGCTACGCTGGCGGTGTTTGCCTACAGTGACTTGTGGTGAATTCCAATGGCGGATTCAGAGTGGCCGACGAACTCTGCCCCCGAGCACTCCGCTCCGGAGGAGAGCCACCGCAGGAAATCTGCCAGTGGAACACACGCGCTCCCACCAGGGCAAATGGTAGGGGGTGCTAGCGCACACCTGCTTCGCAAGCGCCCAGCATTCCTCGCGTTTCGCGCCGTTTTCGCCTTCACGGGCGCGAGTGGAGACAACGGGCACGGTCGGACAGCGCATTGCATCGCGCACGTGGTACGCCACGCTCTGCGCACGCGAGAGGAGCTTGCGACTTCCGGTCGAATCCACCGCTTTTCGCGGAGCAGCAGGAGCTCTGTGGAGTGAACCTGCCGGCGGAGCTGCTCCAGATCTACCAATGAAACATACACGGAGCACTCTCAATCTGCCAATGGAACAGACTTGCTCCGAACGGAGCAGAAAACTGCTACCAGAAGTGCTCCGAATCTGCCAGTGGAATTCACCATTATTTAGGCTTTCGAGTACAGTCAGGCAAATCTTTAAGTAGAGTGCGCGAGCGGCAATTTTTGATCTACTTCTCTGCCACATAACTGGATTAAGTTCCAAAAAGCGTGAGGGCAAGTGCATGTCCCCAAAGCACATGCCTACAAAACAGTTTCTTGCAACTTCGTTTCATCATATGGCGCTGACACACGGAAAAGTCTCCGCTGCGCACGCTAGTTAGACATTTGGGTGGCTGTACATCGACTGCTCTCTTAAGCCTAATTCTCAAGGTGCAAAAACAAACTGCAAAGCGTAAGCGGTGTTCATCGGAATTTTTAAGCGTGACATGCTTTTAGCTCCCGTTTTCCACGACCTTCGAGCAGCCTTGAGCCACAATCCACCGCCGTTATCCGGGCTCTCAGACGAGAAGTTTCGGGCCCTCAAATGAGACATTCAGCAAACAGTAAAAATAGTTTCGCGTCGCGGATTTTGCCTCCTCTTCGAGAGATGGCGCCACGCTGCGTGCGGTGCTGCAGTATTCAAAGTACTCGCCAGGAAATTTCATTTGTGTTTGTATATGTACGTGCACGTAAACACAGGGTTATAGTGCACATTTTCGCCTGTTCGAAGTTTCTTGTGTTGTTGTTTTTTTCTTGATGGCCATGTCAACGTTGTTATGATTGTTGACTCCCTTTGTCTTGTTTTTCATCGTTGTTATGTATTTGTTGCTTGGCTTTCGTTTATGTAATAAATGTTTTTTTTTTATTGTAGAAAAGGATTATAGGGAACCCAAGCTCAAGTTTGCGGCGCAACGACAGCGCCGCGCTGCGGCTCTGGAGAGAAGCTCTGATGCAACAGGGTGCATGCGCGGCCGGCTCAGCCTAAAGTTAGCTCAGCCTGTCTGTCGGCAGCGGGAACACGCGCGCGCGCGCTTTCTCAGTTGCTCGGGCGCCGTGCCGACAGCTTGGCACGCTGAACTGAGAGACTTGCAGTGCAAAGCTGCATTTCCACGTTGGCAGAAGAGACCCCGCGGAAGCGCAAGCGAGGTCCGAAGTATTGCTGTGTCGTGGCCTGCCACAACAGTGCAGACAACACCAAGGCACGCGATTCACGTGTGAAACTGTATCGGTTCTCGGGCATGTCGCACGAGAAATAAAGACGGCAGCCGTGGATAGCTGACAGCGCTGTCTCGCCTTCTATTTTGGCTGTCTGAGTTCATCGCTTTCATTCGTTTCGACTACATGAATCAGTACGTAACTCGGCGCATGCACGCAGCGACTACAGTAATGATTACTCGCTGTCTTCTCGCATTGTGGAAGTCCAGTTACGGTTGTAGGTGAAACAACATTGTGTTTTGATTCCCCGTGTTTGTGAGACCTACCCGTGGTTGTCGAACGTTCACACTCGCGTTATACCAAGCGTTGCGCAGTTGGTTGAATTCAATTGAACTCGGCACATTGTCAGACGTTCGGCGCCTGCAATTCACGCGTCGGGAAGGCTGCTTTATCACGCCGGAACGGACGTCTGTGCATTTTCAGCAAGCTTTGACATCGTTCTGCAGGTTTGCTTTGTTTTTGTCACTTCATTAGGGTGATATTTAAGCCGCTAAATATAACTGGCACATAATACATGCTTTGCAATTGCAACCCTAAAGTAACCACCTTCTGACTTTGTGCGATTTTCTAGCCGCGTTCGCGCAGCAGGTTTTATACGCCTGTCAAGTCGATATCCTCATAAAAAGAGAGTGCAAGCATGACGCGAGAACCGAAGAAACGAGGCGAGCAGTTCATCTTGCTTCACAGGGATTAAAGCTCAGCTAGCTGGCTCGCGTCTTAATCGGCGGGTGATTCTCCAGCGGCACAGAGGACTTGACTCTAACCTTCTCAGGAAACAGTGTCATGGCCGTATAATTTTTTTTTTTTTTGCACACCGCAAACGTTTGTTCACGAAAGTGCATGGCTGCTACTACAAGCATGCCATATAAAAACAACAATCATATGATTCGTAGCCCGCACCGCAGAACATCGATAGCGTACACGGCTTCATTTCGGAGTGCACGTGGACCATTACGCATCTTTAACATGACAGAATGAGACATACCTCGAGGTATACGTCCTAACTGTGTAATCGCGACTTGGGAAATGCATTTCGCTTTGAGTCGGGCGTCGTTGTCGTCGATCGTCTGCTCTGCACCGTAAACGTGATGGACGAGCCTTTCTCCTTTTATCAAATTCGCTTTACTGAAGTGCCAGTCAAGCTTGAAGATCCTTTTGAAGCCGCACTACAAGCGGTACATTGTGAGACGCCGCAAGTGCACCGCGAGAGCTCTACGGAAGCAAGCTGCAGCGCATTGGAGAGAAGGGAAAACGCGCGCTGCTGGCACCCAGTTTGTATTTTTATGCCAGAGATGGCGCTGCCTGTCAAGAGCAGCAGCGCCACTAAGCGATGCTTGGGGAGCCTATGGCGTTTGTTATATTGTGGTGCATGTTTCATAGTTCCAGTGTGGTTATCAGCGATATCGATAATAAAGGATTGTTTCGTTTTTTGCGCATTGTGATGGCACTGGGATATGCATGCCTATATATTGGCTTCTTGATCTCAAAATAAACACTTGGTAGCATGCGCTCTCTCCTGTCTCCCCTTTTCCTTCTTTCTGCGTAAGCATCAAGTCTAGATTTAAATATAGGGCGTTCGCCTCCCCCCCTCCCCTCCTTCGCCATAATAGATATATGATAGCTATCAGCTGCAGAAACAATCGCAGGCGTACCTCAGCGACCAGAGCACGCACGTCATCTACGGTGACAGTGTGTCCGAGGGCTCCGCTGAGCGCCAGCAGGCTGCGATTGTAAAATATATCGTTGTCCACACCCGGGACGTAGATGTCGCGAGGGTCCAACGCCTTGAGATTCATCAGGGCGAGCTTGGCTGCGGAGTCCACCATGGTGATCTCGTGCTCCATGCCCATCTTCATATAGTACCTGTCGGACAGGAAGCAAGAACAGGTTGCCGTGTCTACTGAATTTTAACAGCGCAGCTGATTAAGATCGGGGTTAGGCCGTGCAGAGCGAGCAAAAAAATATCATCATGATCGGCCTGTACCTACTAGTGCGCTGTTCGGCCGGCGGGCGCGCTCTTCGTCCTCTTCTTCATCCTTCTTAAGACTTGCTAATGAAAAATAATTAAGTTTAATTGTTAATAAGGACTTTACAAATCCCAACCACGTTAATAAAGATATCTTTAATTAAGATATAGATAATTAAGGGCGTGCTTAGTAGAAATTTTTAATTAAGATCACGCTAATTAATGAAACCTGATTAAGACTGAGCTAATTAAGAACATAGTAATTCATCGTTCACTTCACTAGCCACGACGACACTTCACCGAGCAATATAGTTCGACGTTCAACATAGCCAAGCCCTGCAATGCCTAGCCAAACATAGCAAATACTTAGTCGAGCTTACAGAAGCAGACAGAAGCTAGATGGCCCACAAACTCCGCTGTTGCTCAAGCATTGAACCACTAGTGCGTGCTGCCAACACGTTTTTTTTTTTAAATCATCTTTGCTTAAAGCGGAAATGCTATGCTGCAACTGCAAAGATCGTCGGAGAATCGTTGTAGTTGTCTCAAGTGATCTAGGCGCATGCGCACGGGTGAGGAATGTACCATTAACCGGGAGAGGAGGAGCATGTTGATCCCTTAGTGTTCCTCTTCGTCTGTGGCAGCCCCATTACTACCAAACAGAGGAATATGGTGAGGCGCAGGCGGAAGTGACCATGTCTGCTCAGCAGCGGTGCGACTGGACACCAGACATCGTCTTCGTTCATACCTGATCAAAGTCTAGGACACGCCATAGAGACCGTGGAGACAGTGAAAGCAATGATTTCGTCTTCACATATTTCAAGATGTCTTGTGTACTGGAATGTTCCTGCTTCGAAATTTGCACTAAGACTTCATGCAACTTTACCATAGCAATCTAACCTACCGCCGCAGGCACAGTAGTTGGTAGTGGTAGTTGTAGTACTAGTAAAGCATCAGTAGTAATAGTAATAGTCGTAGTGGTAGCGGTGACGTTTGCTCGTTTGACTTGTTTTGTACGTACTATTTCTTTTTGAAAAGAAGGACATACAGCGCATGTTATCGTAACAGTGCCTTTTGAGGGCATTTCCTGCAGTTAAAGTTGTAACGTAAATGAACAATAAAAAATTTACGTAGTACGTAAGAACGTGCAAATACCAATTCCGTAAACTTCGTCGGAATAAAACGGTTGAAACATGAGCAAATAAAATGAGTTCCACGACGTCACTCTGACGTCATCGGCGATGTGCTTGAAGAGCAATTATCTAATAATAATTATATCTGTGGTTTAACTTCCCAAAACCATGATATGATTATGAGAGACGCCGTAGTGGAGAGCTCCGGAAATTTCGACCACCTGGGGTTCTTTAACGTGCACGTAAATCAAAGTACGCGGGCCTCAAGCATTTTCGCCTCCATCGAAAATGCAGCCGCCGCGGCCGGGATTCGATCCCGCGACCTTCGGGTCAGCAGTCGAGCGCCGTAACCAAGAGCAATTATCTAGTATTTCAATTCTTCCAATAAAAATAAAAACTTTTGCCGACTTAGCCTGGGGTCTTTTGCGCTGTGGCGCTAGTTTATCTGGACCAAAATAAAATTCTTAGCATGCCATAAAATTGTCGGCAACGTTTTGAAAGAGTGATTAGGACTCTACACGGATCAAATACTTTTCGTCATAGTGCCCTTAGCGACTGAATGGCTGCTGAAACTTCCACAGTGAAACGTTCACGCCATAGGACGTTTCAGAGCAAAGTTGACTACTGTTCAGTCAAAATACGGGTACACATTTGCATAAGACCACTTCGAACCATTAAGCACCGTAATTTATCTTCACTAGCCCGCTTACAGTGACCGTATACCTGATGTCCATAGTAGCAGCGATGCTGGCCACGTTCACGCTGCCGTTTTCGCCGACGCCCCAGGAACGAACAGCTTCCAGGAACGCCAGAGACGCACTTTCAGGCGTGACAGGGTTGTTGGCCATACGCTTCATGCAACTGGTGTACAGATGGTTCAGCAGCACGCTCGCCTGGCTTTTCAGTGTGCCCTGTAAGACACGTAACCGTTGTTGGTCTGTTTAACCTTCCGGCCCTGGCGTTGTCGTTGGACACCTTCGCACAACCTTTCCGCTAGCAACGCGGAAACGAAACCAAACCTGCTAGTTCTTGTGGGGAGTATTTCTTCAGTGATCCCCACTGTGATCTACACCATCACTGTGGCATTTTTGGGAAGCTGGGAGCAAAAATGAATGCGCCTGACCAAGTCATGGGGGACGCCGAGGCCGATACGCTGAGGCGGGTAATCACCGTTTTCGGGGCGAAGTCCCGAAGTTGTTTCAAGGACTTGCACACTGCCGAATAAGACGTTGGTTCATATTTTGTACACTCTAGTGAGTAGGAGGAACAAAGATGTCATTTTTCTCATTTCACAACTACTGAGCCCTAATGACCTAAGTTCACACTATTCATGTAAATCCATAAATAATTAATTGCACCACTGGCTCAATTTTTCGCTTGTGGTCTTCCGGCGTCCTAAAAGGAAAACACACACAAAAATATCATCTGTCCAAAATAAAATATACAGGGCTGAAAGGTTTAAAGGGCTCCTAAACGTCCTAAACGGTAGTAACCGCGGAGCCGAACCATGAGAATAAATAACTAGAAGAATAAGGATGGGATGGGGCTCATTCGGCAAGCATTATCAAATCGTACATGGTAGTCTACCACTATCCCTCAAGAGGAAGGTATATAACAGCTGCATCTTACCGGTACTTACCTACGGAGCAGAAACCCGGAGAGTTACAAAGAGGGTTCAACTTAAATTGAGGACAACGCAGCGAGCGATGGAAAGGAAAATGATAGGTGTAACCTTAAGATACAGGAAGAAAGCAGAGTGGGTCAGGGAACAAACGGGGGTTAAGGATATCATAGTTGAAATCAAGAAGAAGAAATGGATATGGGCCGGGCACGTAGCACGTCGGCAGGGTAACCGGTGGTCATTAAGGGTAACTGGATTCCAAGAGATGGCAAACGCGTGAGGGGGAGACAGAAAATTAGGTGGGTAGATGAGATTAAGAAGTTTGCAGGTATAACGTGGCAGCAGAAAGCACAGGGCCGGGTTGATTGGCGGAACATAGGAGAGGCCTTTGCCCTGCAGTGGGCGTAGACAAGCTGATGATGGTGATGATGATGAAACGTCTCCTGCTTCAAAGACGAGAGAGTGGTTTCTTTCTCGCCTTCACTGTGCTATCTACTGCTCGCCACTTGTTTCTTCATAGAACATGTGGACAATGCAAGCACTAAGCATTGAGCCTTCCAGGAGCTCTCGCTTTTCGGCTACACGATGTTATCTCCGCTTGCACAGTTCGAAAACGCACGAAACGAAGTGAAATCACTTGATCGCGCACGATAGTAACGCGAGACGAGGCAGAACGGGCGTATGACTGCATGACAAAGCAGGGTAGGGGACAATCAAAACTGATATCTCTCGTATATGAAGCAATTGAGAGCTTATTTCCTATGACGTAACGTGAACAGACTGCTGGCCCCACGAATTCTGCTGAAAAGACGGGAAACGCGCAGGAGAGAATAAACCGCTTGTTCTTCGTATTTTCAGAGGTTATTTTGGGGGCCTTTTAAAAAAACAATGGCTACACTAACGTTCGTAGTTGGGACGGTTCGTTAGTGGCAGGCCCAAATGTATCTGTAAAAGCGTCACAATGGGATGCTTTTACACATCGTATTAGACGTGTATTCTTGGGCCCCTTCCACCCACTTGTGTAACAGGTGTAATCTGCACGATGTCTACGAGCCTTTCTGACCAAAGCAATCTCAGAGGCGTGCCCTTGCTAAGCCATAACGGCAAGTGGAATCAAAAAGTGACTCTATAGACCAAAAGTTCAAATCGGAAGTTACTTTTAAAAAGTGGAAATGTAAACAGAAAGTGGATTAACAAGCACATCGTGCGGATGCTCGGAAATTACGTGCCCTTTTAGTGACATCATTTCCGTGACGGTAATGACGTTGGTAGTTTCGTTGTGGAGCCCGATATAGAACAATTTTATGTTAAAAAAATTAGGAGTCCTTCCCCAATTGGGAAAAGGGGGCAAGCGAAGCTTGACGTGTGCGTGTCTGACGTACTGTTTTTCTTTCTTCCTTTCATTCTTGCGCCATGCTCCCTTCCTCCATGCCGGAAACGCACGTGCTTAGCAGCGCAACAACAACAGGTGACACAGGCATCAATGCCAGTCAGATGCGCCCGATCTTGCCATTCCCCACACTTTCCACTCGCTCTATCCTACTCTCCTCCGTCGACTAGCCTTCGCGCCTGCTTGCGTTCATGGGGGAGAGTATCCATTAGGTGGGGCCCCACGATGGAAGTCTGCGAAGGTAATTTTTTGTTCAGTTTTCTTGCTATTCGTGGGGCGGCGTCTTGCATCCCTCACGATGACTATGTTTATTTATTTATTTATTTACTTACTTATTTATTTATTTATTTAAATACTCTCAATGCCATTTGCGGCGTTACAGAGAGGAGTGGTTACAAGTTATAGATGGCAGTCTTGAATGATGCATGATCAGGGTTGCTGGCGATGGAGGCAGGAAGGTGGTTCCATTCGGATGAAGTCTTCGGCACGTAGGAGTGGAAGTACATGTTGGTATGGCAGAATGGCACATGGACTTTGAAGTTATGGTCGATGCGAGATGAAACGTAAGAAGGTGGCGAGAACAATATGCGTTTTATTTCAGGATTCATGAAAAATTTTGTGGAAGAGACATAGGCGGGCCTGCTTCCTCCTGTTAGAAAGGGTAGGAAGGTCTAGAGACGTTTTAATTGATGAGATACTAACAGTACGGGAGTAATTAGGGACAATGAAACGAGCTGAGCGATTGTGGATGGCTTCTAGTGCATTAACAAGTAAACAAGAATCAGGATCCCAGATTGATGAGGCGTACTCGAGTTTAGATCTGACTAGTGTTTTGTAAAGAAGAAGTTTTATTGAAAGTGCTAATAAGTTACGGCGCAAGAAGCCGATAGGGCGGTCAGCATTGTTAATCACACAACTGATATGACTATTCCATGTTAAATTGTTATCTATTCGAACACCTAGATATTTGTAAGTATTGACAGATGACAACTGAAAATTAGTAATTGAATAAACAGGGCTAGTGCAGTCAGTACTTCCTCGAGAGATCCTCATTACTTTACATTTGTTAATATTCAGTTTCATTGACCAGAGTGAGCACGAAGATGTAATGTTGTCAAGATCAGATTGAAGGAGTGATGAATCATGAGGCTTAGTTATTATGCGGTAGATAACACAATCGTCGGCAAATAGCCTGATTGTTGATGTAATGCTGGATGGAAGGTCATTAATATAAATTAGAAAAAGTAAGGGTCCAAGGACAGAACCTTGCGGCACACCAGATGTTACGGAACAATTGCGTGAGTCATGATCGTTAGCTTTTACATGTTGGGTTGTGTTAGATAAGAAGCATTCGGTGTTGGCTGTCACGCTGGCTCTCTAAGAGACACGGTGTTTTGAGACAGCGCGTCTCCTTTTGTGGTGCTATGCGCGTTACCAACGGGCACCATCGCGGGGACCAAGGAGGATTAAAAACGGGGACGCATCACGGCGACGCTACTGCATGCACTGGCTTTAAGATGTGCCGCAGGAGCGCTGTGAGGTGGCGGTGGCATTGCTGGCATTGCTTCGAGCCACAAAGGAAGGAGTACGAAGGAACACATCGGACAGACGCATGACATAGGAGAGGGATGGCGCTTCTACCGCATCTCCATGGGAACGCGCTCAGACGCATGTGTGACGCAAGCAGTCGTACCCTTTAGGTGGCATCGCACCACCACAACTACTTCAACTAAGGCGGACCAACGGCTCCCACTGAGGAGCGAGCGTTTGCACTGGCATTGAAAACACAGAGCAGGCGTTGGTACAGGCAGCAACGAAATCCAACAACGAAAGTCAGCAACGAAAATGTGGTAACGTGAAATGACAAGCGACCTCGATAAAATATTTTATTACCGTACCGGAAACGGCTGATCGGACACAAGCGCACTATCACGAGAGCATCAGTTATTGGAAAATGGCGCCCGTGACAAATACGCATTTGAAAGGCGCACCCTTTAGGGCCCAATTTGTGTGCACTCGCTCTGCTGCACACTAGCCGGCGCCCGGTTTTTCGCGAATCATATCGTGGCCACACCCCCCCCCCCCCCCCGAAATGTTTAACTCATAGAAGCTTCACTTAAAGGGACACTAAAGAGAGAAACGATATTTCTCGTATTAGTAAATTACACTTTCACCATACCAAAATCACCACGCTTGCCACGAGAAGACGCTTGGTAAGCGAGAAAATGAGCAACAACAGAATGTGGGTGGCGACGCCGCCTTGAGCTTCCCGTACCAATCGCCGTCACTTCGTAGATTTCAACGGCGCCTACTAGGGCGTACGTAGTTTCTATTCGGTAAATATGAAGTACATGGTCCTCTGAGGGGGCCAGAGACGCAGCTTATCGACTTTCAGAAACTTTCGTCGAGCCTTGAGCCTATCTGCCCGAAATATAAACAAAACATTTTAAAATCTGCGACATCACGTACGGAGATTCCGGCGCGAAATTTTGAAATGAAACTCTGACCTTGATTTTTCTCTTTTCTAACGAGCGTATTTTGGTGAAATTTAGAGTTTAAGAGTATAGAGTTTTAACAGTGTAATTTATAATAATAATAATAATAATAATAATAATAATAATAATAATAATAATAATAATAATAATAATAATAATAATAATAATAATAATAATAATAATAATAATAATAATAATATCTGGGGTTTAACGTCCCAAAACCACGATATGATTATGAGAGACGCCGTAGTGGAGGGCTCCGGAAATTTCGACCACCTGGGGCTCTTTAAGGTGCACCTAAATCTAAGTACACGGGCCTCAAACATTTTCGCCTCCATCAAAAATGCAGCCGCCACGGCCGGGATTCGATCCCGCGACCTGCGGGTATCATTTATAAGTCTAACCTGATTAAATGCTTCATTTTAGCGTCTTTTTTGCAACAGTATCGACAAACATGCCTGCAATGTTGGGTTGACAACGGCCTTGAAGAACTCGTCCCTCCGCACATCCCTTCTGGCCATCAGCTCGTGGTCGAAGCACGCGTGGTGGCTGAAGTCTTGGCACGGGTCCAAGCTGGCGTTGCCGATGACGGCCAGCTCGTGCACCGTGGCGGAGGCGCAGTTCCTCTCGCTGCTGTTGGTGCGCACAGGGGGCCATGCAGGTGCCACGAGCGCGGCCACGAACCACAGCACCAAAGGTGTGACGAGCACCAGCACCACAGCGCAGACCATGATGCCCGCGCTGTCGAGGGAACTTCGATACGTACCCGCGGATTTGGATGCGTCCGCCATTGTACATCATCTTATTCTTCAGCTTTTTCTTCATCTATGTCAAAGATGCGCAGGCCCTCATGAAGGTGATGATGATTTAGGAAGTTGAAATGGCTCCAGCCACACTTTGAAGAGAGCCCGACGTTTCGGGACCAATTCAAACTGTGGCTGGAGCGATTTCAACTTCCTAAATCTTCTACCCAGCCCGACAGATTTCTGTCGAAATGTTTACATTTCAGGTGATGATGATGTACAATGCCGTTGTCTTCGAAAGTAGAGGTAAAAGGGGCCCATAGTTACGGCCGCCTTTTTACTGGGATTTGCCTAATCAGTCAGATTTCGAAGCGTCCGACGTTGTGCACCTTCTTATCTTCTAATTATTTTTCTTTATTTAAACTAAAGATATGCAAGCCCTGTTAATACTGCAACTGGCTGTTCCTAACGAAGCGAGAGGGGAACGGCGCTTCCCTTTAATTTTGTCCGTCCTCATTCAACCTTGTGCTTCCCAACGTGCCGACATTTCTCTTATTTTATCTTTGTGCGCCTTGCATTTCGGTACAGATTACGTGTAAACCTGCTCTCGTTTGTCACATATATAGTGCTTAGACATTTGTATATGTTACTGTCCTTGATTACGACACTGTACACAAGTGTTAGTAGCGTCCTCTGATGAAATAAACTTTTTCTAAACACTCTTCAGTTTTTGGGGATGCTTTCCCATAGTATACAGTACATCGTACTCTAACTCGTCGAACATTTCTTCGAAACACACCTTTACATACGACTTTCAGACATCAGTGACGCGGCCATCTTTGCTAAAGGGGCCATGACACGGTCACCAAGCAATTCGCGGTTCTCAGCGAAACATAGAAGTAGGGGGTCTATTGTGTCTGTACATATACGAAAAATGGACGCTAAAAGAATATTTCAGTACAAAATGAGCCTACAAGTCGCCGGCTATAAATCCCACACACCGCCGGTGACCGTCATTTCACCATGGCGTGTGTGACGTCACGTGCTGCATGGAGTGGAGCCGTCGTCTTCTACCAAAGTTTCAGCCGCTGCAAATCGTTCAATTTCAATGCCAAGCTGAAGAAAGCTGAAACAATTACACCATTTCCCGCTAAAGGGGACCATGAGGCGATGCGAAGCCGGGGCACTTGCACGATCGCGTTCCGTTGGCGTTCTGTGGGCATGCTATCGACCTCGCGTCGTGGAACGCGAAGAGGAACGCTACGCGCGTGTTGTCTTCCCTTAGCCTGGCCGTTAATTCTCACAGGGCGAGCGGGGAACGCAGTCGGCAGGCGTGCGAGAGGGGGGCAGCGTAGCAGAGGAGAGAGAAGGGGAGGGGACGTGCATGCGCTCGAGCTCATCGCGGCGTTGCGCAGGAGAGAATTTCGGCATGTCTAGCCCGCGTTTCAGAGGAAGAGTGCAAAGGGGGAGGCGAGAGGGAATGTGGAGAGGGGGAAAGGGGAGGGAGGGAGTGGAGAGAGAAAGTGGGAAGGGGTGTGGAGAGGGGGGTGGAGAGGGTGAGTGGAGAGGGTATGCGCATGCGCAGTAAGGGCGGTCACGCCGCACACCACCACCACCACCGGATTGAACTCCGCCATAAGATACTTCGCATCTAATAGCTCGATTGTACGCGCAGCTGACCACGGAACAATATTATTCGCTGGAGTGCAGGCGTTCGCAAAGCAAGCAGCTTGTTGCGTCTCGGCTCGCGAGTGCGCCCGGGTTGCGCGACCTTCAGGCCGCTCGCGCGTTTATAAAACCAATCAATTATAAATTAAGTGCTCAACGAAATGAGTGAACATTTTCCCAGCTTGTTTGTGAACGCACAAGGAATATTGCACCCACATAATACAGATTATGATCGAAAATCCGGTGTCATGGCCCCTTTAAGGGACCCTGAAACCGTTTTCTGAATTTTGTCAGCATTTAAGATAGAGCATCATCAAATCATGCGCATCACGAATTAAGCTGTCCACTATGTATCGATGCACTGTGTATGCACTGAGACCCAGAGTACCCAAATGGGTATCACCAAATTTTGACAAACCGTTTAATTTTTCGGGGTCGTAATTTTCTGCCTTTGTTTCTATATGGGCAGGAAGACGAATAAATTAATTTCACAAAAGTTTGTTTCTTTAATGTATTCTCGGGAATGAGGAGGTTATGGCTTTTGCTTCTACGATTTCTCGTTTCCGTCTGTGTGTCCGCGTGCATTCATGTAGTCCGTGTTCACAAGCGCTACCTTTTTCAGAAAGCCTTTCCAACTCGCCCAAGAAACAGCACTCTTAACTTATTTTCCAGTTTTTTGAATATTCAGAAAATGTGTTTGAAAAAATTCACCGACGACTACGATACTGCCTAATGCGAATTCTGAGCGCAGCTTCGTGTTGGGGCAACGCCAACTATGTTTGATTATCCGCCGCTGTAGCAATGTAATATTCGTTGCATATTGTCACAGAAACTGCAAGCACTCGTGTGCTACGCACACCACTCTATGCATTGCAGGCGTCGGCGAACCAAGTGAAACGCCGACAGCCCCGTTACGACAAGCCAAGCCTGCCGCAGTGCACGTTCCAGCCCTGCATGCGCACGAGCTCAGACCGAGGGGACAGCATGCGTGACGGAGGAAGAAAGCGAGGTTAGAGGCCAGTGGCTCGTGACATCGACAGACTCCGCGTTCGCTCTCTATCGTTCTCGTTCGCTCTATCGGTTACGCCGATGCCAACGGCGACGCCGCTCAACGCAGGAACGGGCGTCTAAGAGCTGCGCTCTATAAGTAAAATGGGTACGAAATCGACGGTTCAAGTTGAGAGCTATATTAGACACATATAATATCGGAGCATAAGTTTACTTAACATAAGGACGAATTGACTGTCAGTATATTCAATAAAATTAATTCATTCAGTTCAATGAAAGACCACACGGGTTCCTTGCGAGCAGCTCGGATCGTTGCGACACCTGGCGGAGCAGATCTCAGCCACGCGCTTCTTTCTACGTGGCCTCAGAGATCCGCTTCGGCAGCGCAATGAAACACCACGTTAACCCGAGGAATACACCAGGGCACACGAACGCCGAGGGGCGAATGCCACTACCAGACGCCTAAGTTAATGATCTGAGCCGCCTCCAATTTTTCTTTTCTGGTGTATTACGTCTGAGTAAACTGCGTTGCTTACAGCATATGTCACAATAGCGCATTCAGGCAGTTTGCATTGCCTTGGCGTGCAACGTTTGTATGGGATTTGCCGACGGTAGTAACAAGTTTTTGGGGCATAAGCGCTTGTAGCGCTTGCCTGTGCTCATCGAAGCATCTTCCCCTTCGCATGGCCGCTCTCAGTTGGCATCCGCATGCAGTGATATTCAAGTTTTCAAGTTACGTCGTCGACTCCACAATGAACAAAGGCGGCATGCACCTTGGTTTATACCCCCAAATGGTAGAATTCTATTTGCTGGTACTAAATAAAAAAAATACCAATTTCTTTCTACATTGCCTTTAGCTTTTATTATTACTAATTATTAGTTGTCTCACTTACCTGTATACTTGCCGCTTGGGGAGCTCGTAGTTCCGTGGCGGCTCCCTACATTGCTGTACAAATTACTCCTCTGACTCAGTGGTATAATCCTTCGGATTGCTGCTTTATCCCCCCGAACATGCATGCAACTCTAAGTAAGTCAAGTCAGAAAGATGACTGGCAAACGACCACCACATATAATCGTGCTTTCTTTCGTGCGCGAAAGCCACATCTATAAATTGAACAACATCGTACTAGGCTTTCAAAGGTTAAGCAATGGATGAATGCGTCGCTGCGGGCCCGTCATCTAAAAAAGTATAGATGGACGTCGCAATGAAAAAGTATACGTGTGTGACTTCAAAAAGCACGAAGTTTACGAGAACTCGGCGACTTGAAACATGTTCATGGTGTGTCAGCGCAACAAGCACACCTAGGGATCAATGAAAAGGCTAGGACATTTGCTCGTCATCGCCTCTTCTTTTACTTCTCTGCAGTGTGCTTCTATACCTACAGATCAATCTTACAAAGTATGAGTGAGGTAATCAATAATGTTTTGCTTGTTTATAAGCGTGGCGTTCCGAGATAAAGACAATCAACATGCCCGACTTGGGAAGTTTTATTATCCATGATCGCGTCATCCACACGTCGTTCTCGATTCGACGACTGAAGGGCCTAGCCGTAGAATCCATGGCCGTAGCCGTAGCCGCCGTATCCACCGTATCCGCCGTAGCCGTGGCCGTATCCTCCGTAACCGCCATAACCACCGTAGCCGTAATGCGCCCTCTGGTTGTCGTAATGGTGAGTGAGGGCGTGACTGTAGCCTCCGTGGCCGTAGCCACCATGGTAGCCGGCGCTAGCCATGGCAGCGACAGCGAGAATGACGAACGTGCACAGCTGGAAAGAGACAATGGTTATTAGTTTGTCCATTAGTCATTAATAAATGAATTATGATATATTTATTTACAATGAATATGTAAGAAAAGACCACAGGTGGCCACTAGCTGTTGCCAGGTGGAAGAGGCTGATGTCTTCAACAATGGTGCCAGTAAGTGAAAAGCTTTGAAAAGCAGCAGGCAAACTATAGCCACCCTCGAAGTAACTCCGCAAGTAGCAATCAAACATGACAGTTTTTGTCTCTAAATCATGTTGAAGCGACCCTAAATGTACCAACCGCAAAGAACATACAGACGATAACCATGTAGCAGCATAACTTCATTAGAAACTCGGTCTTGTGATTCACTAGCTTGTACATTGTCTTTATATACTGCAGGGAAATCGACACTGAACTATTTGCCTTTGCCACGGAGTTCAAGCATTCTGCATACGTACACTCAAAATTATGTCTCAATTCGAGGACCTGCGACTGCATTCTCCTAAAATCTCTTGCGAACAGGAAATTATAGCATGCAACACATAAGAAGGTCGCGTTTAAAGCAACAAGATTCATATGAGATTATAGCGTTGAAAAATAGAGAAATCTTGTCCTGCCCATATCTGCTTTGCGCGTCTTGTTCGTGTGTCACTGGACGGCGAATAATTTTCAAGCAAGAGTATTTCTAAGCCGGAGTCCACCTGCAGATTATGATGGTGATGCTGCTGCTATTGATGATGATGATGACATGCTCTTTCACTGGCTCGCACCCAACTCGCGAGGTCGACCACGAAACAGATGAGTCGAAGAAATGGTCATAATTAAGCTGTATCACTAGTGATCAGACATTTAAGAAATGGTGAAAATGTTCGTGCTGACCAGCAGCATCCTCCTCCTCTTCAGCTGGACAGTTTAGTCAATCAAACAATGCTGGTTTATACAGCGCTGTTTAAGTGCAAATTAGTTTAAGTGCAGGGCACACCCAGAGTAACTTCTGATATCGCGAATACTTCAAATGCAGCGCTAATATCCGCCGGTATCCACCAGAAACGCGAGCGTTGTATCCAATCCCAGTGTTGCAGTTTCAAGCATGCTTATCCACCACCTTGGCCATATACGTAGTGGAATACTCACGAGAATCTTCATAGCGAACTACTGCGAAGTTGCCTCGAGCACTGTTCTGCGAGTGACTGGTCAACCCGACCTAGTTGTACATATATATATATACCCCCTCAACCAAACAAGTCATTCGAGCGACGGATTAAAGGTCAGCCGGAGGTCGGTAGCCTGAGTATCGCTGGAATCCGGACGCGTTCCAGTTTTTTCACACTTGTCGAATGGTAGATCACAACGGGTAGCGAAACGGTTCGCTTAACGCGCGTTTGGCGCGCGAGGAAAAGTATAACAAAGCAAAGACCAGGAAGCGAGAATAGGCTTGTGCGTAGGGACCAGCAAACTGACACTGAAGTCACCATCCGCTGCGATATGACTAGTGCAAGTATTCGGTAAACGCTCGCATCTTTGATTGCAGAAATTGCCAAAAAATTTGCGTCTTGAATGTCTGAAGGCCCGCTAAATGAGTAATAATTGTTTTATTGCTGTTTGATAACCTCATGGCGAAAACTTGAAAATTTGCAGCTCGAACTGAACTTACCTCCATGACTGGAAATTGTATACAGTCCTTTATGGAATCCCTTGCTGCAGGACATGCCATGTGCGTAACGAAAGGTTGTTTGAACACCTCTTGGCTATTCATACCAACACGTCTATTACTGATCATTAGCACCGTAGAAAAATAGCAGCACAGAGACAAACATGTAGGGATTTTCTCGCATACTGAAAGAACAGGTGAAACGATGAAGGACGTAGAAAGAGGTCTGCGCGAGGGTGAAACAACACCCCCCCCCCACACACACACATCAGTCTTACACGCGAAGCTCCGGCAGAATTAATATGGCTTCGCCGATAAACTACCACAAGTAAAGTGAAGTAAGCATTTTAAGCAAACATTTTTAGACCAATTCTGATTCCTTTAATCTTTCCTCGTGCACGTGACAGACAAATCTAAAATATTTTCTTGCGTTTCTAAATCGTAACAGATAACACAGTCTCTGAAAGCAAACACATGTTTATGCTTCTTTTCACTGACTATATAAAAAGAAACCTCGATCTGGATAACATAACTTTTGTGATGACACATGAAATTCTTATAACAACCACGTGAAAGAAAAACGCACTATAAAGCGACATGCTCAAACTGCGACAGGCCCCCTGAGATGTCTTGTTTATTAAATTACATGTTCCCTAAGCCCCTCTCAAAACTACAGAAATGAATCATGTCAGATTTATATCCCAGATAGTACCTCAACTTATGAAGGTAGTGTAATGGCACACTTTGAAACGCTTTTCGATTAAAGTTACGCCAATTTATTCGAGGGCATTCTGTCGTCACAGACGACGAAAACTAACCGTGAAGTCTGTTTGGAAACGTATGAAATGACATCATCAAACTCGGCACTCCACGAAACAGTTTCGCATTACTCATATTATTTATATTCATTGTTAATTTCAGCGAGTTTCCTTTGTAAGTAGTGTGTAATATTTGTATATTGGTTTATTGTTTTGTTTCATTTGTATTATTAATGTTTCGTATCCTAGAACAATTTTGCGCAAATCATTTATATGCATTAGCTTTCTGGCCTTCTTATGATATTTTGAGTATTTTCGTACACTTAACTTACAGCAGATACCTTTACATCGTTATCCTCTGGGATCCCCTAGCTTCTGCATCTTTATTTATGCACCACACTTTTTTTACTCAATAAAGCGTCATTCTGATTCGAATGCTACACGCGGCAGGCTATTTTTTGTCGCAATATGCGGGCAACGAAAAATGCACTGTACTAATAACTACAGCCTATCACCAACGTTTTCTCGAGTAAAAACGTTTTCTCGAGTAAAAACGAATGTCCTGTTAATACACGCATTTTATACTAAGTTTCCACCAGAAAAATGAGACGTTAAAAACGTGTAGTATGTATGTATGTATGTATGTATGTATGTATGTATGTATGTATGTATGTATGTATGTATGTATGTATGTATGTATCAGAATTGTGCACGTTACAGAAATTAAGTAACCGATTGCAATTACAATTACTTCCTCTGAAGTATAATTGATTACAGCAGTCACTTCGAGCTCCAGAAAGTAACTGAGCAATTACAGAAATGTAATCGACTACTTTTGCGTTACATTCCTTCAAATGTTTATTCCTATAAAATATAACTGATTACAGCAGCCACTTACAGCCCCAGAAAAGTAACTGAGCAATTGCAGAAATGTAATAGATTACTTTTGCGTTACTTTCCTTCAAATATTTATTGCCATAACACAATCACACGAGTTAACTCAAACTGCAACCAACTACTGTGGCTTGCATGCGGTAGAGAGAAGGCTGGAGGCTTGCGTGAAGGCTGGGATGCTTACTGTGGCTTCTGTGTATAGTGTTACGTTGTTAACTTTAAACAGCAATTGTTTTTCAAAGCTGTTGTCGCTGATTCCTCCACCGTTCCTCGTTAACAGGTCAGCTGCTACTCTGCACACTCTCTCAACGCTGGCGTTGGAGGGAAGGCCAGTCTTTTAATGTAAGAACACCTTGCGCACCAGCTCGCAGTTGCGCAGTGCTTCGATGCTAGTGTCCATGTCCTCTACGAAGCGTCGCGCTTCGCTGTTGCTTGCGCTCGGGTAAGGCGTAGCGCGTAAGGCCAAAGAAAAGGTAAAAAAATAAATAGGCTCTGTGAGGACTTCCCGTCTGACAGGACGGGAGTCCCTAAAGAGCGGTCACATTCTTTTCGGGGCGAGAACTGCCATAGAAGACTGGTTACAACTTGATTTTAGAAAAAGAAATGTAATAGATTACCGGTAATCAATTACAAGAAAATGTAATTGAATTACCTAGAACGTTACGGTTTCGAAACGTAATAAATTATGTTACAAAATTACAAAAAATGTAATTGATTAAAAGTAATCGATTACTTGTAACGCGTTACGTACAACTGTGTTATGTATGTATGTATGTATGTATGTATGTATGTATGTATGTATGTATGTATGTATGTATGTATGTATGTATGTATGTATGTATGTATGTATGTATGTATGTATGTATGTATGTATGTATGTATGTATGCGGAAAAGTGATTGCCCTTGACTTGCGGGATATGCGAACCCATCCCCACTTTACAATCAACCACGTCATGTTCTCATGCGTCGTCGTATGTTCCACAGAAGGAATATACACCTCCCATCCCATCGATAAACCGTCAAACGCTTCGCATACTGGCTGCGCAATGAAATCTGTAATGCAGCATGAACGGCGATCAATTGCCGCAAATAACAAAGGTAAAAACATTTTGCAGTGGCTCAGCTCGCCTATGCCAGGATATATGTAGCGTTAGCAAAGGTTCAGCTGATTATTCTTAGCTTTCCAGGTGGTCTAGGATTATTAGCCTTCTTCTGTTCATTCTTCGTACGCTGAACCGCTAATTGCCAGGCAACTACTTCGGGTTCCGATGCGATAAGCTTCTCGGCTCTTCTGCGCCATCGAGCAGCATTTGCGCTCTCCTTCTCCATGGCGTTACCCCCCTGCAAAAGCCAGTCAGAGGCGCTATCAAGCGGCTCCAGCGCAGTGTCAGACGGCGACTGCACCGCGAAGGCGAATAGCAGCGCGCGCGCCGGCGGCAGTGTGTCTGCCACGGCTACGACGTCACTCCTCTCGAATGCGCAGACCAGCAGCAGCGAGTCACGCGTGGCGGAGGCGGAGTCTGCGCGAACGCCGGAGCCAGTGTGCCTGCCGCCGCTACGACGCCACTCCTCCCGAACACGCAGACCAGCAGCGGCGAGCCGCGCGCGGCGGTGGCGGAGAGCGCGTGAGATGCCGGCTCCGGTGAGCCAGCTGTGTGACATCACTGATCCTCGCGCATGCGCAGCACTGCTCATGAGGATCCACGCGAAATCGGCTCCGGCTAGGCAAGTGTAGCTAACGCTACAAAAATCTCAAAATATATTGCCGCATGCCCAGATATTACATAAGTGATAACTACAAATTATATTCCTTTGAAAACGTATACTTTTCACTGTCTGCCTATAAACGGAATTGATGAACACCGGGTCAAAGAGAGGCCTTTTCATAGACACAGTGCACGAAAGTTTTCTAGCATTAGCTACGCTTGCCTAGCCGGAGCCGATTTCGCGTGGAGCGTCATGAGCTGTGCCGCGCATGCGCGAAGATCAGTAATGTCACACAGCTGGGTCACCGGAGCTGGCAGCTTACGCGCTCTCCGAACGCCGCGCGCGGCTCGCCGCTGCTGGTCTGTTGGAGAGTGGCGCCGTAGGCGCGGAAGACACGCTGGCGCCGGCGCGCGCGCAGACTCCGCCACCGCCGCGCGCGGCTCGCCGCTGCTGGTCTGCGCCGCATTCGAGAGGAGTGACGTCGTAGACAAAGTGGCGCCTGCGTGCGCAGCAGTGGCGCCGGCGTGCGCCAACAGCGAGCGGATTTTATTACAACGGCCCCCTAGCGTACGTCGCAGCACTAAATCGAACGATTGCCTTCCACCAATGACACGCGCCATATGTGAATCCCGTGAATTCTGCCCAGTACATCATCAACGACGTGAGATCGGGCGCGTTTATACTAAAGGGTCGATGAGAGTCATGGCGACTTGCAGCTCACTTTAATTTTACATGTATACTGTGAATTTTTATTGTTTAATCACGCACAGGAGAAATCTCACACAGGCACTACCTTGGAGGTCAAAATCCAAAGCCTATATATACGGGGTGGTCAGTGATCGGTTGTGCAGTACGAGCAGTCGGTTTTTTCAATCAAGAAACTCGCTAGCAGACGCTGCCTGCGTCGGCCTCGCGATGCGAGAGAAGGGGGGGGGGGGCAAGGAGGTTAAAAAATGGCTGGAGTGGAGATTATTGCGCAAGAGTGAAGCCGTGCCCACCAAAAGATGGCGGCTGCGCCCGCCATCTTAGTAGGGGCACGATCATACTAAGGGGCATGATCGTGCCCCTTAGTAGGGGCACGATCAAAGCGAGCATTTTCCGCGCACGCCAGACGAGTTTATTATGGCAACTTTTAGGGATGATACTGCTCCAAGTGTGTCTTTCTGTTACTAGTTTTCGTAAATAAGCCTGAGAGTCATGGCAATTTTTTGGAGATCAATCGCCAATACTCCTCATGACGGGTTACTTTTGTCAGCAACAACGATCTTTTATTTTATAATTAACGTTGTATTTACACTAACAGATCAAAATCATTTGATCTCCAAGTAGGCACCACCAGAAAACAGCATGTTTCCGAGCTCTTTGGTGGGCAAAAGCTGGCTTCACTTTTTCTGGCAAGGCGTTGGCAGAGCTTCCACTCCAGATTTTTTTAAAACCTCCTTGGGGGTGACTAGAGCACGCATCTGCAACGCAGCGAGCGCCTCCGCGCCATCTAGGGATCTTTCTGAGAACTAGAGGTGGCTACCACAGCGCCATCTAGTGAACACTCCAAGAACTAGAGGTGGCTACCTAATACTACTACTACATACTACATACTACAGAGGAGGGACAGACCCACACCCAAAGAAGCTTCGCCCCTAAAAGTCGCAAGAACTCTTGGACGTTATCGCCCCCCGGACTAACGAAGGGCTGTGTGCCATATCTATTGATATCAAAGACCTCTACTACACGTTGCCCCGCAATGCCTTGCTCGAATGTATCAAGGGTGCTCTAGTTCAGTTCGGCTGGATAGATTTTAAGGACGCTTCTGGCATTTCGTCTAGACACCTCTTAGACCTTTTAGAAATAGCGTTTGTGTGTGTGTCACTCCCTGTCCCGTCCTCGTCAATTCAGTTCTGCGCTTAACGTTATACATATGTTCCTCTACGCCACTAGAGTCTAGGTGGTGCGTTGGCGTGGTCGTGCGCGGCAAGTTTGGGTCAACCACGCACTGTGAGAACGCCCTAGGAGCAGCGCGCTTATGAAGAACGCTGAAGAGAGCAGAGACGGGAGTGCGTTGATGAGCTCCGCTGGCATCCACGTTCGCAGAGTGGAATCGCTGCAACTATTCTTTTTTTCATTTCTTGATGGCTCTAGGCTACAATTGTTGTGCAGGTATACTCCGTACCATAAGCATAAGCAGGCGTATGCCGTAAACGTGAGCAAATCACTCTCATTTATTTTTAAATTGGCAGTTCCACTCGAAGTAGTGGAGAACATGAATCTTAGGTTAACGACAACTTTACCTAAGCACGTGACTTTGACAAGCTTCTTGGTATCTTGCTGAAGGTACTTGCGAATCAAACAGAAGCTGGATAACCGATATCGTTTATTAAACATGCGCGCACATTCGCTTATCCTTTTTTTCGATAAAATGTGTTCAGCCGTGATAAAGCAGTGGCGGTAGCCGCAACTAGCGTATTTTCCGTAGCCGTGGCAGTATCCATCATAACGGTAGCGTAATCTCAAGTTCTCATTAATGGTGGGCGATGGCATAGCTGTAGCCAACGTATATTCATGGCTATGGCTGTAGCCACCGTTGTTGCGAGCGTTCTGTTTGCCTGTGACAATTATGAAGCACGACCATGGGTGTACAACTGCAAAAACGACAACGCGCATCTCTAACGTTGTATTCATCGACTTTAGCGCATGCGTGGGTACTACATGCTATTTTTGCAATATAACGTATATCGCTCAAGTATTATTGCAGCACTAATATCTATCAGCATGCTGAACTGGGCTGGCTGGTGCATTACCGAGCTTGAAGTGAAAGCGCTACGAACGAATACAAACACGGCGCTTACCAGCAATCAAGCTTTATTGCGTTTTCATGTCAATGTATAGTATGTATCACAATCAGCGCACACATTTAGGAATACGACATAACACCGCAAACGGTGAAATATCCCATGTTCAACGCGTTCAAGCCTTCGTTTTGGTCGAGCGATGGGGAAGAGACGCTGACACAAATGTATCCACACGTTGTGTGTGTGTGTGTGTGTGTGTGTGTGTGTGTGTGTGTGTGTGTGTGTTTCTTATTCATTTATTTATACAAAACACCCATTGAAGGCCCTCAACGAGGGTATTATATAGGGGGACATTTTACAATAAATTGGGAAAAATAACAGAGTTAGAAACACGATCAAAAGTACAATCTTGACAATTGGCTGGTACACATACAGTCAGAAAACAACAACAACGACCATGAAGTAAATGCAAACTACAACATACTGAAGTAACTAGACACAAATGGTAAAAAAAAGAAAAAGGTGCAAGCATAGTAGGCAGGTACCGAATGCCTACGCAAACAGAGTACATGAAATACACAATACAAAAGAAATACCGCTACAATATGCGAAATGAAAAAGAAAAAAAAGGTGAAAAGAAATGAATTAGGTACGACTCCACGTTTAGGCAATACGCTCAGTGCGTAGAAGATCTTGAAATTTCGTTGTTTCTTTCGGTAGCTACGTGCGATGATAAATGGTTCCATTCAATGATAGTGCGCGGTATGAATGAATTAGCCAAACGATGAGTGTGACATATGGATCGTTTGACTTTGTACTGGTGATCGCGGCGAGGAATAATGACTGCAGGGGGCTGAAAGAAATCGTCAGAAAGAATTGAATGATGGTATAGTTTGTGAAAAAGCGAAAGGCGAGCTGCTTGGCGACGATGAGATAAGGGTTCAAGTTCGGCGCGATCTCTTAGTGCAGTGATGCTTGAATGACGTGAGTAATCTGAAAAAATAAAACGCACAGCACGGTTTTGCAAGGATTCAATATTCTGGATAAGATAGGCTTGAACTGGATCCCAAATAGCTGAAGCGTATTCGATTTTTGGTCGAACGAGTGTTAGGTTGGCGAGCTTACGAATATAGGGAGGGGCATTTTTTGGAGAATGTTTGATAAGACCGAGTGAACGATTAGCTGAAGCAAGGATGACGTCAATGTGATAATGCCACGTGAGATCTGTTTGAAAGTGAACACCAAGGTATTTATAACTACTACTAAGTGTAATTTCGGCATTATTTAAAACTTAAGATGCTGGTATGCGGGCATTATGTAGGATAAATGACATTAACTTTGTTTTGGATTCATTCAAGGTCATTAACCATGAGGTGCGCCAAGTATTAATATTGACAAGGTCGGATTGAAGGAGCTCACGATCGGCATCACTAGATATACTACGGTATAGTACACAATCATCGGCGAATAGTCTAATATGGGACGACACACAATTATGCAAGTCATTAATATAGATTAGGAAAAGCAACGGACCTAAAACACTACCCTGAGGGACACCTGATGTTACGTTCACATAATTAGAATGAGAGTTATTAACTGTGTACTGTGTTCTGTGCGAAAGGAATTCTTTAATCCATGCAATAACATTGGGGTCAATGTTAAGTTGGGTTAGTTTTAGTATAAGCCTGTGGTGGGGAACGCGATCAAACGCTTTTGAATAATCCAGAAAGATAGCATCAACTTTAAAACCACAGTCTAGTGATGAGTGCAAGTCATGTACAAAACCGGCGAGCTGAGTGTCACAAGAATGTCCTTTGCAGAAACCGTGCTGTTGCTTAAAGATGATAGTGTGTTCCTCAAGATAGTTGATGATTTGAGCGTAAATGATATGTTCCAGTTGCTTGCAGATTGTATTGGTTAAAGAGATTGGGCGATAGTTGAGTGGTACAGAGCGATCACCGGACTTAAAGATGGGAATGATTCTGGCCACCCGCCAGTCGTGAGGAATGATACGAGATGCTAAGGATTGGGAGAAAAGGGCACACAGAATGGGCGAGAGGCTCGATGAGATATTTTTCAGTATCTTGTTCAACCCGAGATGGTCAGATGCGGAAGAGACAGACAGACAGACAGACAATGAACTTTATTAAGATAGTCCTGAGGAGCACCGCAGCCGTTCAGGGCGGCAGCGCCGCGGGCCGCTCCCACGTGGGGACGGGGAGGCCAAGCCTCACCGCCGCGTCGTGGGCCCTCTGGACGGCCCTTAATTGGTGTAGTAGATTCGAGCTCCTTAGCTCGGAGCACCACTCTTCTTCAGTGAGGCGTTGAGGGCCCCGTAAGGAGGGACACCGCCAGAGCATGTGATCTAAACTGCTTCTCGCGCCAGCTTAAGATTATTTAATAATGTGTAAATTCCTTCTTCGCTGATACTTATTTCAGGCATCGTTATGTCAGTACGATTACTGATGAGAGGGCTCGACGTTAAGTCCTCACGTGTAAAAACAGAGGAGAAAGCATTACTTAGTAATTGAGCGCTTTCATAGTCGGATACAATGTCGCCATTTGGATTAGTAAGTACAATTTCCGGATGGCTGCGTGGGTTGAGAATACGCCAAAAACGTCGCGGGTTATTTGCGAGAAGAGAGGAAAGATCATTTCCAAAAAAAGAGCGTCTTGTTGTTTTTAACAGAGATTGGTATGCTTTTTCGCACAATTGGTAACGTTTCCATGAATCCGATAGACGATCTTTGTGAGCGTTCCTGTACAGGCGTTCTTTCTTATTGTTGAGACGACGGAGCCGATCGTTAAACCACGGTTTCAAGTCGAAACACTTGATTTTGGCCGTAGGAATATGCGTGTCAATCAAATTGATAAGTGGGCTCTTTAACCACTTCCAGTTTTCTTCTACTGTGTGTGTGTGTGTGTGTGTGTGTGTGTGTGTGTGTGTGTGTGTGTGTGTGTGTGTGTGTGTGTGTGTGTGTGTGTGTGTGTGTGTGTGTGTGTGTGCGCGTGTGCGCGTGTGCGCGTGTGCGTGCGTGCGTGCGTGTGTATGTGTGTTTCTTGTGTCACATTTAGGGCGAAAAAGCTTTAGATGCCTCCTAGACCGTGAAAAGCGACCATCGGCGTCAACACGAGTGATGCAATAAATCGTCATGCGATGACGTCACCCTCCACTTTGTGACGTAATCATGACGTCACGGGTCACCAAACTTTGTGCCGTCAAGGTGGCGTCATCACTGCGTCACTATGACGTCATCACATGACATGTTAGCTTGGTCAAAGGTAGACTAATCCCGGAGGCGCTGCAAAGCCACGTGAGCTCCAGAAAGCTTCCAATTCCTCCGATCCTGGAGGCAGTGGAGTACCACGTTTGGTGCGGAAAGCTTTCGGGCGGGATTAATACAATCGACCTGACAACATGAAAAAGATGAAGATGGCTTTCGCCTGCCAGTCGTTTTAGGCAAATGCGTGAGAGGCCATGTGTCTCTTTTGCCCATCTGTACTTTTCCAACAAGTAAAACACCCCCACTTACGGTGATATCTCGCGTCCGTGAATGTTTCTACGAATTGTTATATCTTATAGTATACCGACGTTTAGACGCCATAACATTGGGTTGTTAGTCAGCGCCGCGTTTGTCTCCTCTTGGCTTCGTCTAGATCAGAGCTGTTTTTTTTTTTCTTCGTGTTCACTAATGCTTTCATTATTTTTTTCTGCTTGAAAAATAATAATAATGGCAACATTGAAGCATTGCAACTCACCGTTGACTGCACCATGCTGTGCTTTAGTTTGCAACGGTGTAGCAGCAATGTGCACGTTGCACATTGAGTGAAAATGCTTTCACCAAAAGCACGCATTAATGGGACAAATGGCAACCAAGACACTGACTTCATTGAGGTGTAGCTCACGGCATGAAACATTAGTTATATAGCGGGCTTGTCTGAGCTAGAAAAAGGCTCCAAATTTACACCAGTCATTTTACCTGCAGCTGTCCCTCACCTAGAGCACTTACCTACAGCTGTCTTTCGTCGATATATTGATGAAAAAAACAATATTATTATTATTGTTATTACTATATTGACATTTTAGCTACAATTGTCATGTAGCAGTAACTTTCCTGCAGAAATGGCAATTGGTGGAACTACATGCCTTCTTTGAGAAGACACTTATTCCGTAAGTAAACGACGGCTCCGAATTAGACGAATCATTTATTTTGCTTTCACTCGTCATTCATGCTTCACTTGTAGGTCACTGGGCGAAACAGCTTAGCCGTAGAAGCCGTGGCCATAGCCGTAGCCGCCGTAGCCGCCGTAGCCGCCGTATCCCCCGTAGCCGCGGCCGTAGCCTCCGTATCCCCCATAGCCGTAGTGCGCCCGCTGGTTGTCGTAGTGGTGTGTGATGCCGTGGCTGTAGCCGCCATGGCCGTAGCCGTGGCCGTAGCCACCGTAGTAGCCAGCGCTTACTGTGACCAGGACAGCAAGGACAACGAGGGTACACAGCTGCGGAGTGACAACGCCCGTCGAATCATGCGTTAGGGTGTTTAAGAAGATGAAGAATGTTTTTTTTTGGCTAAAATCTTCAGCATCAGTGTTGAAAGTACTCGTTTGATGTAGGTGCAAGGAATCTCTTAAGAACACTTGGTTACCACTGCGCTGTTCGGCCAGGCTAACACAGGAGAAATGACCTAAGATGTCACATATTGCTATGCACAAAAAAGGAAGTCAAACTGGGACCACATATTGATATATTATTTTCAGTAAAGAGGCCGACTTTTTTCTGTGCGTCGACCCACGCAATGAGTGCCGAATTGTGCACAGAATGAGCCATCCTTAGTCGAAGCCTAAACAGTATTCTGTGCCAGTCCTCGCTACACATTGCACAGAAAAGTATAGTGCATAAGGAGCACCCGAACTTTTGAGAAATTCAGTCCCGGAAATTCCTTTCGCAAGAGTTGCTATACACTCGTAAACAACTCCATTTTTGTTAACTATTGTTCACTCCATGGAGTAAGTTCATTTTGCTTGGGTGTAAAGCATACCAAAATGAACTTCAAGTGATTTCAGTGAACTCTAACAAGATGGAATAACGTAAAGGGTGTGCAGTTACTCTTTCAGAAAAAAAAAAACGTCGTATGATCTCTTGTTCCTCGACAACGTGTCCGAATAAAACACGACGCAGGATCAGTTATACTCACGAGGGACTTCATAGCGAAATGTCGCGGAGTTATCGAGGGCACAAGCTGTTATACGGGAGCTACGGACACCGACCCCCTTATATACTGCCCGGTTCGAGTGAGCCAATCCGGTTCAAGAAACGGAGGTACGTCACGCCGCCAGGCCTGCTCGCTCTCAGACGAGCTTGAATGGATACCAGTTTCAGGAAACTCGGAAAAGAAAACCGAAATATCAAACCGAGAATACCAATTTTTCAAAGAAAACGGTACAAAATTTGTACACACAAAAATACCTCTTCGCTAGATGACCGGTTGGTGAAGGCACAGCATGGGCCATTAAAGAACGCCCTATGTCCATGATTATTTACGTTTTTCGTAATGATTACGGTATAAGTAATCTTGCCCAAAACAACGCCTAATTTCATAACATTCTACCGACGAATCTCACTATCCAGCATATTTGTTACGATCCATTCCCGCTTCCCAAAGACCTGTCCGTTAATTTTTATGTATTCAATTTTTAATAACAATGAATATTATAACGAGATGTCTATATTGAAGCAATGGAAGTGTTGTTCTCAAATAAACATGCTAGCAGCCTGCAGAATTCAAGAAGTGAATTTAACAGGACGCTTTCATTTGATACGAATGGCTGCAGAACGTCGATAGCATCAAGTAGGGGGAAGCGCCATGCATTCCTTCTGTAATCACGTTCTTTATACGCAGTTTGATCATTTGTTCATTGAATGTCTGACCTGACGGTCGCATGTTTCTAGAGAACCGGCCGTCCATCCATTTTACTGGACGGACGATTAATCTAGGGCGACGACTGCCCTTACGGCGTCTGGGCTGGGTAGAATTGTAGGAGCTCAAAAATATGCGAAAAATTTCGATCGATTAGCAAAGACTACACTCGATTCAGATTAGACATTTTAATCTCGAATTTTTTGACTTTTTGAAGTTTCCTCGAATTTGGTTCAAAATATTTTCGGCCATTTTATTTTCAACATATGCGGTATGCATTTTATGCGAACTCTATATAGTGTCATGCGACTGCACTACATATTGTGTTGTTTTTCGTGTCGCTACGTGAATGTACTTCGTGAATATGTGATAATCTTTATGGCTTGACAGACCTACATAAACTCTCCCTAGGTGAATTTATTTATTTTTTATTGCTGTTATTTTCACGAATTCTATTGCCTGCGAAAAGGAGTAACCGGCGCTATACAAAAGCGCTGACATCTCCTAAACAACATATAATTAAGAAGAGCCTAAAGGCTCTGGAAATCTTGAATTCTTTTATTTTTTAAAGGTTTCCTCGTATTTTGATGCAATCGATTTTTTTAAATATTCAGGATATCCTTTGGACACCTGGCATATTTCGGATATCTTGAATTTTTCGACCCTAGGCAGTGGCTTTATTGCGGCCTTTCTCTTGGGTCGAGCAGTCCTTGCTACACGAGCCGCATCCAGTTTATGGATCCACAGCTCGACATTGGCGCATATTCAATTTTGGTGAAATTTGAAAGATAACTGCAATAATTGGTTCACTTCTTTTATGATATTTTGACATAGAATTGGTCTGTTATCTTTAACAGGGGATCCCCAACACGATTGTGGTCTTGGATCTCATTTTGTCTATTATTTTTGTCTTGTTTGCTGCTCTGAAAATAAGAAACTTGTTTGAGATACCGACGCAATTGAGTACTTTCCTGTACGATATTGCTGCAGCAGTGTCATGGCCTTTTCGCTATGGAGGCACAAGCTGCAATTGACTACCCCTCGTATTCTAGAACGTCCCTTCACTCAACGCTCCACCTTGACTTGAGAAAGCCGATGGGAGCGCCGTTTCTAGGCGGAACAAATCACTGCATATCAGCGATTATCTGCGGCTATTCTTGAGAAGCGCGGCGTCATTTTCTGTCGACCAGCGGCGCTGTGCTCTACTTGTTCAATTGAAGGACGAAATTCGAGTTGAGGAGCGTTTGTGAATACGGGGGTACGAACGTCAAGACCATTTATTTAGTGTTTCCCGACTCCTGAGAGCATACGCTTCAGCCAGCTAGGATTCTTGCTATCTCTATGTGATCTCTTTGCCACCTCTTCATATCCTTTATTTTGTATTCTACTGTTACGCACGTCTGTAAGAATTTCGGCTATCTCTCCCGCTCTTTTTCTACCATTAACCTAACCGTGTCTTGCTCAACTACGTTATCAGTTCTACCCCCTTTGGATCCCTGCTCCTCTGAGAGCTGGACGCTTTCTACGAGTCTTGATGTGTTCGTATCGTGGCATTCAATTAAAGTGTTCTTAATAGTTCACGGACTTTCTTTACAGCACCTTATTCTGTTCACAACGTTTGCACACGTATTTTTAGATGCGAAGCATCTTATGGCGGAGTTCAAACCGGTGGTGGTGGTGGTGGTGATGTGCGGCGTGACCACCCTTACTGCGCATGCGCGAACCCTCTCCCGACACCTCCTCTCCCACCTTTCCCTCTCCCTCTCCCCTCCCCCTCTCAACTACCTCTCTCCCACTTTCCTGCTTTCCCCTTCCCTCACGCCTTCTCTCTCCCCTTCCCCTCTCCCACTTTCTCCCTCCACTTCCCCTCTCCCCTCCTTCTCTCTACTTCCCCTCTGAAACGCGGGCTCGACGTGCCGAAACACTGCTTCGCATCGCCTCATGGTCCCCTTTAGCGGAGATGGTGTGATTTTTGTCCTCGTACAGGCAACGCACGCAGGCCTCAAATAGCAAAGTGCCCCCCTACATGTTTTGCGTAGTGCGCAGCCGTCCTTACATTTGAAATCTACCACAACACGACTTTTCATGGCGCTCCTACGGGCGGCGCACGCAGCCTATATACTCGGCAGGAAAACACAAGCCAGTAGCTAGCAAACTTAAGGTGGAGGAAAGAGACAAAGAAACGCCTTTTTTTAAACTAGGTGAAAAGCGACACCAAACATGAATAACGCAGCTAAGGCTAGTTCGTTGTTCATCATAAAGCAACAAAACTTACCCCTGTTCCATCCTCTGTGAAACCTGCAGAAAAGGCGTAGCTGGGGTTCTGTTGTGTTTTCCTTGCTATTTTCTGTGATGCTATGTGATTTTGTGTGAGTGCCTGTGATTTACACGGGAAATGACGTGTGGCATCCCCTGCCACATCCGCTCCTTGCTGCAGTGATTTTAGGCCCTATCCACGCTCGAGCCGCCCTTCCCCGTTTCACTGTGCGGCTACCGCTTCATTCGCGGACGAGGCAGTCACGCCGTCTATATGGTTGTATCTGAGAAACGGAGCGTGACATGTGACGTGGACACTCATCTGTCGTCAGGCCAAGTCCTAGAATAGCGTCGCTGTTAAAACAGCGTACACTTTACGAAGACGGACAAGAAGAAACTTGAGGCACAGCACCTGTGCCTCGTGTTCCTCATGTCAGCTTTCGCAAAGTCTGCACTGTTCTCGCTTCATGAGATTGAACAACTGCAACATGAGGTAAACCGTCAGAATTTTACAAAAGGACAGAAAGTCAACATAAAAGTACCCGTCGCAGGGCTAGTCGGTTCATACTAGTTCATATATAGCCGTCACCCTATCCATCCCACCACCCCTCCTTTAACTTGTTGTTCTTGCAAAAAGTGGCCATAGTTGTATGGTCCGTAAGACAGAACTGAAAGGGTTCAGTTCCAGGGCGAATGACTTTGTCTTAATCTCCGTTTTCTTTGTTCATAGTCATTGGTAACGGTGCAGAATGTTCAGCGTCGGATGGTGCAGAACAGCTTTGGGCGCTCCCTGGGTACAGTAAATACTTCGTAGTCGCTGGTTGGTTACTCTCGTTGAATGGCGTACCGTCAGTGCTCAAACACGCCAAATTAGTTTCATCATCACGAAAATCCACCGACGATTACGATACTGTTAATGCGAATTCTGAGCGTACCTTTGTGTTCAAGCAATGCCAACTGTGTATGAAGTTTTGGCTATCCGTAGTTGCAGGAATGTAACATTCGTTATGTATTGCCACAGAAACTGCCAGCGCTCGAGTGCTGCGCACAGCAATCTGTGCATTACAGGCGTCGCGAACCAAGCGAAACGCCGACAGCTCCTTACGACAAGCGTAGCCAGCCGCAGTGCATTTACCAGCCCTTCATGCGCACGAGCTCCGACCGAGGAGCCAGCGCGCGTGACGGAGGAAGAAAGCGAGGTTAGAGGCCAGTAGCTCGTGATATCGACAGACTCTGCGTTCGCTATCTATCGTTCTCGTTCGCTCTATCGGTTACGCCGACGCCAACGGCGACGCCGCTCAACGCAGAAACGGGCGCCTGAGAGCTGCGCTCTATAAGTAAAATGGGTACGAAATCGACGGTTCAAGTTGAGAGCTATATTAGACGCATATAATATCGGAGCATAAGTTTACTTAACATAAGGACGAATTGACTGTCAGTATAGTATAATTGACTGTCACTTTGGGTAAGGATGTTGTGGTGGCGTTTCAGTATAGAAACAACCTTTGGCACTGATGCTGAGTAAGTCAATACGAGATTAGTATCAGTACGTCGCTCAGGTAAACAGTTTCCGCCAAGAATGTCGGCTCTATTCAATTGGTCTGCTCGGTCTATAGCGTCATCAACCAAGTCCGTCGGATAACGGCGTTTAATGAGAGCGCTTTTAAGTTGCTCGCAATTCGATACGAAGTCTTTGCGGTCGGAACACAATCGCTTAAATCGATGAGCCTGACTATAAGGTATACCCGTCTTGCAATGTCGCACATAGCTGCTCTGGAAATGCAGAAGCTGGTTTCTGTCAGTAGGCTTGCGGTATAGTTTTGTGACCAATTTTCCTTCGGAAAGCATGACAGTGACATCCAGAAAGTTAACCGAATACGTAGAATAATTGTGTGAAAGCTTAATTGACGGATGAAAATGATTAAACCCTTGACGGGTATACCTTATAGTCAGGCTCATCGATTTAAGCGATTGTGTTCCGACCGCAAAGACTTCGTATCGAATTGCGAGCAACTTAAAAGCGCTCTCATTAAACGCCGTTATCCGACGGACTTGGTTGATGACGCTATAGACCGAGCAGACCAATTGAATAGAGCCGACATTCTTGGCGGAAACTGTTTACCTGAGCGACGTACTGATACTAATCTCGTATTGACTTACTCAGCATCAGTGCCAAAGGTTGTTTCTATACTGAAACGCCACCACAACATCCTTACCCAAAGTGAACATTTGAAAAATATCTTTCCTGAACCACCTCGCGTGGTTTACCGGCGGTCAAAGAATCTCCGCGACATGTTAACATCGTCGAAATTAAATGCACCCACAATATCTGGTTGTGCACCTTGCAACAAACCACGTTGCAAGTTGTGTCTACATATGCAAACCACCCAGGAAATCATTAGTACGTCTTCAAACTTCACCCTTAAGGTTCGCGGCTCCTTTGATTGCGATAGCTCTAACGTCATATACATGCTCGAGTGCGCCGTCTGCCAAAAACAGTATATTGGCCAAACTGAAACGCCGTTCCGAGTACGCTTCAACAACCATAGATCTCATACTAATACGCTACCCAACCTGCCGCTTTCTAAACATATCCGCTTACCAGGGCATTCTTTCGACAAAATCAGGGCCACTATACTTGAATCAGGCTTTCATTCTCATCATGATCATGAAATCCGCGAGTCTTACTTAATCTATAAATTCAACACCGTTTCATCAGGTCTAAACGAAAGTACAGGCACACTTTCTAGCGTGCCCACGAAGCATCATCAGCCTTAACTGGGACAATCCATGAAAGTTCAGCTCTGCGCTTGAACCCACAGCCCGTTACGTCATCGATTAAGCTTGCTGAATACTGTCTGTAATGCCGCTTTGATTGTGTGCATTTATGTATCCATGTTTTATAGTTAGTTGCGCTGATTAATCACCCCTCCTGTTACCATAGGTATGGATGCAAGACTGTATTTCACCGCGCACGCGCCAATAAAAAGAGTAGACTACTCATCTATTTGCCTCGCAATAACTGAACGTACAATCTCGCTGCACAGTCCGCGGCACATTGATATTGCCATGTTAGCATTGTAATTGTCGATATCGCGTTCGTACATAGTAATGCTGTGTGCGCGAAGAAGTGAATTTTGTACTTTTTTTCTTTTCTTCTTTTTTTCCGCATGTGATCCAACTGTACCGTCATGAGCACTGCACGCAGTGAATTGTGTAATCGCTGATTTACGTCGCCATGCTATGCTATCTCATGTATATCGTATTTATAAGGAGACTCGTTGACATGTACTTGTTACTTTGACAAAGGCTGGTCCACCAGCCGAAACGTCAGTAAACATACCGCAAAAACCAACGTGCGTCGTACTCTCTCTTGTTCCTTATTCTACCGGGGCCAACGTGACTTCCTTGCTGCAGCTATATATATATATATATATATATATATATATATATATATATATATATATAAAGGAAAGAAGTGGCAATTTTAAGGGCTCGTTTTTCTTTGTTATACACACTATTAATGAGAACTAACAGACAATAATGCCAAGGAAAGTATAGGGGACGTTATTAGTAGTATATGTAATGTAAATGTGAAGAAAGAAAAGTGAACGAAAAGATAGCTTGCCGCTGGCAGGGACCGAACCTGCGACCTTCGAATAACGCGTCCGATGCTCTACCAACTGAGCTACCGCGGCGGCCATCCCCCCGTCCACTTTATGGGGTATATATGTGCATTTAAACGTGGGAGCGTTAGTCAGCGCCGCCAGTAGCCATGACGGCGAGTGTGGAACACTCTTTTTCTGCCTGTTGGCGTCACGTAGCACGTGAACTTATTACGAGCTGGCAGCTGACCAATAATCCCTCGCATACTACCTGAAAGCATCAAGTCTGCCAGAACGAGACCCTCGCTATGAATGAAGGAAAGAAGTGTTAATTTCAAGGGCTCGTTTTACAGCGAAAGCTGTTATGAGATCATTTCACCGGCCGTTTTTGGCGCCGTAGTTGTCCGCCGCCGCCGCCGCCGCCGGTGTCCGTAACCAGTATCGCTCGAAATAAGAAAAAAAAAACGAAATAAGAAAAAATTCCAGGATGGAACGAGGTTCGAACCTGGGCCCTCTGTGTGGGAGCCCAGTATTCAACCTCTGAGCCATGCCGGTGCTTGAAACTGCTTCGCAAAAAGGTCCTATGGAGGCTTCATTTCGGGAAGGAACCACATTAGCATATGTAATATAGCGTGGTAGAAGAGTAAAATAGGCACCAAGCGTCGCACAACGCGAATTCTGTAACCAGGCGTTACAAAATGCAAATTGCTCAACGAGTAGGTTGTTGAATGCTTCCAACCCATTACAAAGGGCTCTGCCATAATTCTTCATCGTCATCAGGCACAGCATCAACAAAGTGCGCACAATGCCTTACATGCGTTTAGCAGGTACCAACGCTCTCCGTAGAATGACGAAAAATGGCACAGTGCCTGCTAGCCTACTTCTCAAAAATTACAATGATTTATAGCGTAGTGGGTTCCTCGCAAGTGCACTTGTATTGGTTGCGATGGAAGCCCATAAGCGCATGATCCATTTCCTCGGGGTCTCAGTAAAGTTCTTCACCCCCCCCGCCCCCCGTCTCTCTCCCACGTCAACGTATGGTATACAGCATGACGGGAGAGGGAAATAGCGACCGGGCGTCACCCAATGCAAATTACATATCTGGTGGGCCGTTTAAAGATTCCAACCCATTACAAAGGGCTGGGCCATAATTCTTCATTGTCATCAGTCGTCGCGTCAACAAAGTACACATAATGCCTTACAGACGTGTAGCTGGTGCCTCGCTTCTCCGCAGAATGACGAATAATGGTTTAGTAGGTGCTTCCCAACTTCACAAAAATTGTGATTTTTGGCGTAGTGGGTACCTTTCTAGTGTACTTGTATTGTAGCCCCAAGAGAGCTTAACGGGCTCTAGAAACGCCGCTCTTCCAGCTTTCGCTGTGACTTTGCTGCGGTTTCAGCGCAGGCCTGGCGCTTTTTATTTGTTATACACAATATTAATGAGAACTAACAGACAATAATGCCAAGGAAAGTATAGGGGACGTTATTAGTAGTATATGTAATGTAAATGTGAAGAAAGAAAAGTGGACGAAAAGATAGCTTGCCGCGGGCAGGGACCGAACCTGCAACCTTCGAATAACGCGTCCGATGCTCTACCAACTGAGCTACCGCGGCGGCCATCCCCCCGTCCACTTTATGGGGTATATATGTGTACTTAAACGTGGGAGCTATATGTGTATTTAAACGCGGCAAGCTATCTTTTCGTCCACTTTTCTTTCTTCATATTTACATTACATATACTACTAATAACGTCCCCTATACTTTCCTTGGCATTATTGTCTGTACGGTAAATACGGTAAACTTTTTTTTCTTTTTCCAGGTCATGCCGTCCGGAGTCAAGTACTACGGCAGCTACTGCTGCACTGCGTGGTGCAACAACGGCAGGATAGGGAGAGAGCGTGGTAATAAGTGGTTCAGGATTCCGCGAGACGACAGGTAGCCCTTTGCACCTTTCCAAGATGTACTTACTGAGAATGTGACTTAAAATAAAATGTTTCGTCTCTCCCAACGATGGTCACGTCTGCATAAACAATGGCATTGTGTGCTCGCCGCTCTGGCGGTGTGGCTTACACGAAGCTACTTATGCATGCAAGTAACGCGTTAAAAAAAAAAAAAATATATATATATATATATATATATATATATATATATATATATATTTTTTTTTTTTTTTACGTGTTACTTGCATGCATAAGTAGCTTCGTGTAAGCCACACCACCAGAGCGGCGAGCACACAATGCCATTGTTTATGCAGACGTGACCATCGTTGGGAGAGACGAAACATTTTATTTTAAGTCACATTCTCAGTAAGTACATCTTGGAAAGGTGCAAAGGGCTACCTGTCGTCTCGCGGAATCCTGAACCACTTATTACCACGCTCTCTCCCTATCCTGCCGTTGTTGCACCACGCAGTGCAGCAGTAGCTGCCGTAGTACTTGACTCCGGACGGCATGACCTGGAAAAAGAAAAAAAAGTTTACCGTATTTTCTCTGGCCTTCGCACAAATTGTCTCCGACGCACTTCTCAGCGCCCTTTCGCGAAAAACAGTCCCAAGCAGTTGCCGCAGTGAAAACAAAGCAACCTTCGGTGCATGAACTACTGAGGCAGCATTTAACGAGAATATTACGTCGTAGCCACGGCCAACGAACACTGTTCTCATTTCTCAAGTTCTCTCTAATTCGGCTCTTAACATAGGCGTCAAGCAAACTGCGAATACCACAAATAACGATTCTAAGCATAACTGCACTCTTTCACACATTTGCACACCCATGCAGTGAATTAGAACTGCGTGTAACGGCATTGTATGCACAAAGAAAACCTTACGACGCAAGCGGCGACTCATTTTTGGCGCCAAGAAACGATTTCTTCGCTAACGTGCTGCGCAGCATTTCAAGTTGCTATTTCTTAATGCAAAGCAATTCACGAGCATCATACGCGAAGCGTGAAGCACAAAGAAGCTTTCGGCGCTAAAACACAAATTGCGTCAAATTTCAACTTAATAATAATAATATCTGGGGTTTAACGTCCCAAAACCACGATATGATTATGAGAGACGCCGTAGTGGAGGGCTCCGGAAATTTCGACCACCTGGGATTCTTTAACGTGCACCTAAATCTAAGTACACGGGCCTCAAACATTTTCGCCTCTATCGAAAATGCAGCCGCCGCAGCCGGGATTCGATCCCGCGACCTTCGGGTCAACGGTCGAGCGCCATAACCACTAGACCACTGTGGCGGGTCAACTTAAAGTCAACTTGTCAAGTAAAGTCAACCTAAGTCAACAATGTCAACTTAAAGCTGTTGAGACAAATACATTGCAAAGTAATGAAGGGAAAAAGAACCCAATGAAGGCGTTCTTACCAAGCAGCCGCCAAGCAGAGTGACTTCCCGGTAGACGATCTCAGCGAATTCCACGGAGCAGGTATAGCCAATTTTATATGCGTCGCCGCGTCGTCTTGCCAGTCTTGCCATGTTCTTGCCGGCAAACCTGACCTATATGCTCATGACCAAGGTAAATGTAAATGGTAGCGAAGCTTCCATAGAAGCCCATACGTTCAGAAAATGGCTGCTCATCAGCTGCTCATGGGGCTTAGCGCCATCTGTGTGAGGAGGGAACACTTCCGGCGGAACAAAAAATAAAGCGGATGTGACGCAATATGCGGTAAAAAAGTGACGTCATTTTGTTGGCCCTAGCGCGAAATTTGACCTCAAAATATTCTTTTTAGGACTCGCGCTACGGCGAGCCGGCAAGCCGTTGGCGAATGCGCTTGAAGCCAACGCTAGCTGAACTAATATCGACCCGTGACTAAACAGCGGTGTTTAAGTGTACCGTCGTGCAATTCGCCTTGGTTTTACCAGGAAACTTTATTCTTTGAGCTTTTATTCTGCGTTCGTGTCATCTTCCACAGCGTGCCATAAAGTAGGCAACAGCGTACCTCTCATGTTTGCAGCGTTGCTTATTTGATTTGCACATGCGCAAGGGGCTTAAAGAGCGCATTGCATGTGTCCTTCAGCTCTAACGAGAAGAAATGACGCCTGGTCACGCCAAAATAGTGATATTTCAGTTTTATTCAATCGTCACAATAACGCAATTACACACCCTACACAATGAGCAAGAAATGTCATAATAAGTACAAAAAGTGCGTAGACTACGTGCACTATGTTTTGCCTTTTGTTCCGATAAATTAAGCGTACGTGTAACTTATCAAGACATGCGAATTGTAGTGATTGTAGCGCGACAGATAACTTAGCGATCTGCTCACCAATAACAGGAAATATAGTAGGCACCGCGTGTTCACGAAGGAAACCGGGCAAGGAATACTGATCCATGAAAGTCCAGCAAACACAATACTCCGAACCGTTGCCCCGGTGTTTTATCTAGAAGAAACGGCTCGCCAGGCGTACGCGTGTTGCTACTGCATCCTTGGAACACCACATCGTTTCCGCGAGTGCCGAGGAAAGCGTTCGGCATGAAATGTTAGCCGCCTCGTGCTGTTGTCCGTTGAACACCGTAGCCAACACGTTCGCCAACGATGAAACGCACCTCGCAACTTCGCGCACGCCAAAATCAAATTCTCACCACATTAATTCACAGAACACATGCAAGTGCGAAACACCAGAACACCTGAGGGGGCGTGTCGTCGCAGACGAACTTACGAGCGCGCCTTTCCATGCACTGCAAGGGCTGCCCTGAGTGACAATGACGTGCGCCTCTCTTCAGGGGGCGCTTAGAAAAAGAGTTTTCGTAAGAATTAAACACTGTCGTACATTCTTGGCCCATTGCACCTACATAATATTGTTCGGGAAATAAATGTAATTTGTAAAACATAAGCATTGCTTTACGTTTGAATAAAACTTAGTTTTTCACTATTATTGTTTGTTCCCTCCAAACATAGTCACGCTTCAATCGCAGAACCCATAATTCCCCTTGCTGGTGTCGTTGGCAATAGGTTCTGAACCGTTTTTCGCCCGAAGCTTCGCGACCTATTTGAATCGACCTTGGTCATGACAGCTACCAATCGGTGATTTCGAACTGTCCAATCGCAGACGATAAAGACGGATTTAGAGCCGCGCTGCGAGCCAGCGGAAGCCACTGCCGCAGCCACATAGTCTGACAAAGACAAGTAGATGTATCGTGAACCAGGAAAGGTACTGCAGTAGATAACTAGTACGCGCATTCACTTGGAAACAGGGAGTGACGTGCTGCCGTCTAACGGCTGGCGGGAAGCTGCGTAGCTCCGCCGCTTATAGTGTCCACTCTTGTCATTTTCTGTTACTCTATGCGCTGCCCGCGAAGGTGGTTTGTCGCCGGATTTGCCAGTGACGGCGGCAAGGACACGTGCGCGCATGCTCTCTTCATTCGGCCCAGAGCCCTGCTAGTCAGCAATATTTACACTGTGACGCACCACAGATGCAATCCGAGAGCTGTGCGCGGAAGCGGGGGCGGCAGTGTTGTGGCCGTGGATGCCCCCAGTCGCGATAAGAGCAGTGGCACCGCTCGACGTTGCTTTGGAAGCCTATCGTCGCGTTCCTCTTTCCTTTCAGATCAGCGTTCGCCATTCGCATGCATTACAATTTAATCCTAATAATGCTATGATTATTTGCTACTCTTGACGCCATTATTAGTACGGATGCCATCTAGCGAACAGCTAGTGATCAAAATGAATTATTCGCATTTCTTATATACTCTCTTGCTATATAAATGTCAAGGTAAGACGTGGTTAAACTCAGCTTGTCGAGAGATAGCAGCAACCAGCGCGGAAAGCATGCCTCGACAGTGATGCCGCGCGTCGACGTGCACGCGCTGCGAGCGCGGGAGTTATGTGAAAGGATTTGAGGTCTCGAGGCGCGCGCGCCCGCCGGTTCGCGGCCCTCGCCGACCGACAGATAGGGGTGCGAGAGAGAGGAGAACAAACCAACGCTGCGCATGTCCGTTGCTATGACGACGTACGCGCGAGGAGGCTCAGCTTCAAGGCGAAACGCATGCACGAGAACGTTTTCTGGGTTTGTAGAAGGAGGGGTAGAGCTATCGCTCTGTAATCTACAGACTATTTATTGGTGTAAGTTATCATTGCGAAGGCGAATATCATGGTGGCGACGCGACGACACATCATGACCGTTGTGAAAACGTGCTAAGTGTGTCATTGCGCTCGCTTGCACAAGGAAAATGTTCTTGAGAAAGACGTCAGTGCTCTGAAAAATGCGCTCCGGGATGCTCGCAGGACGTTTTTTAATTGCGTCATCTTCGGCTTGATGAGGCGAAAGCCTGTCGCGATTCGTGCGACGGGTACTAGGAGCCTATAGATCAAATCCACGCAGTCGATAATAATAATATTTGTTGGGCTTTAACGTCCCAAAACCACGATATGATTATGACAGACGCCGTAGTGAAGGGCTCTGGAAATTTTAACCACCTGGGGTTCTTTAACGTGCACCTAAATCTAAGTACACGGGCCTCAAACATTTTCGCCTCCATCGAAAATGCAGCCGCCGCGGCCGGGATTCGATCCCGCGACCTTCGGGTCAGCAGCCGAGCACCATAACCACTAGACCACCATGGTGGTTTCCACGCCGTCGAAATAATTTGAGCAATTTATTTAACTTTATTTCTCTCCATCCGGTGTACACTGACGTAACTCGTGTGGGTGTGGCATCACTCGCTGCAAACTGCGTCGCACCCATGAGTTGGTGCGTGCGCGTCACCGGCCGCATGTATCGCCCATCTGAACCTCGTTGGGTAAGTAAAAGAAATGTTATTCGCCTTTAAAACGTCTCTCTTTCTCTTCTATAGTGTTCGAGGTTGCTTGAAGTTCCACCTCCGATGCAACACTGACAGAGGCAAAAAGAGTCAAAGGATTATTTTTCGTGTCACAGTCAAGTCCCGAGCGATACAAGCAGCGCATGCTGCAGAGCCTGTGTACCGATGGTCCTGGCGAGAAAAAGTCAGGGCGATGTGCAAATGTGGAGCAACCCCGCAGGCGGTCTAGGCTGACACGACGTCTCAAAATGCTGGCTAGCACGAAAGAAGGACTGGAGAAAAACGGCACTCTCTCGCTTTTAAAGACAGCTTGTTGATACGCGATGTGGGTCGACCGAAAAGCGAGGATAAGATGGGCTACGATATACAGGTGGTTAATTCCTGCGATGTGCCTAAAGCTGTATACATGCTGTGTCTGAGTCTTCATGTTTAGGGGGAGCCATTTAGCTTGCAGAGCAGTTACTGTCAGTTCTTCCGGCAGTACAAGGTTCCGCAGTCGTGTTATCGGAAGGTTCACAAGATAATGTGCACTTAAATAATATATTCATATAACTCCTGTTCAGAGAAATTGAATGAAATATCAAAGGGTTGCGGGAGTTTGTAGTTTTTTTTAAAGGGCCCCTCACCAGGTTTGACAATTTTGAGCTAACGAGCGCAATGCATACACTGGGCGTTCACGATCACGTCTGCCAAAATTTGCAACGCTACGCACCGCGGAAATGGGTTAAATTTCAAGGTGAACGCTGCTTGCCCTTCCTCTCGCGGGCGCGCGCTTTAGAGAATGAGGAGATGACGTACGTGATAAAATGGCCCTATGTAGATGGTAGTGCTGTGACGTCGCTCCTCTACGTAGACGACTGTGCTCTGACGTCGCCAACAGCAGCACGTGACACTGCGATAATTATTTGACACGACATGTGTAGTTTGTGCAATTTGTCGCTTGAATAGATTAATAAAACTTCAGAGAAATAATGAGACACACAAAAGGTATGCGTGCGTCTTTTTCATTTTTTTTTTCGTGAATAGCAGCGAGATGCGGGGCTAATGTGCCTACCTTTCCCATGCGTTCGTGTCCCCGCGGTTATCGCATCGAGCAGACGCCAGCCCTGGAAACGAAAGTAATGTTCTAGCGCGTTCGAGCACTCATTATGCTCATTTATTCTACCGCGTCCAAGTAAACGTTAATGCGGCGCTGGCTCATGATACCGGCACTCTCGTGCCCATACAAATGTCTCAACTTTCATGCCCCTCCCGCAGAAACAGGCAGTACACCACAGAGAACGCCGACAAAACGCCCACGGCCGCTACATAAAAAAAAAAGGTAGCGGCCGTGCAACGCCGCTCGCGTGCTCGGGCTGGCTCAGGCACGTCATGCGCACGTGACCATGCATGCGCATGACGTGTTCATGCGTATGTGTCAAGTGAAGAGGGCAGGGAAGGGATTTGGCTTGCTAAGGCTACACGGGGCGAGTGGCAAGGGTTTGAAACTCGCCTCCTCGCATCGTGTTTTCGCACCGCTACAAATCATTGTTTTTCTCAGCTCGTAGTGAACCGATTTGAAAAATTCTTGCGGCATACTGCTCTCCATTCGGCACACAACTACTTCCAGCGTCTAACTAAAATTTGCTATATGGCCTGGTGAGGGGCCATTTAAGCAATGCATACGTTATCCAACTTGGCGCCATACGAAGCCTGAACCCCTCTCTTTCTCTTTAATTAACACGTAAGGGTCGGAAATGAAGGAAACCACAGGAACGTCAGAGCAGTCTTGTCAATAAATACTTCGGTATTGATGCTGAATCTGGCACCCATGCAACAATTTTTACATTGTTGTTGTGCAATGAATCTAAATCATACAGTATGATATTTCGGTATTGAATGTAGTTATGAACATGAAAATATCGCACCGAAGCACTCGCATGTAGTGTCATAAAAATGTGTTACTCACTTTTAGTCATTTATGTGTTGCGCGGCTGGCAGCAGGAATGCGCGACTTCTGATAACTATCTGTAATCACGTGTGTGTGTGTGTGTGTGTGTGTGTGTGTGTGTGCGTGTGTGTGCGTGTGTGTGTGTGTGTGTGTGTGTGTGTGTGTGTGTGTGTGTGTGTGTGTGTGTGTGTGTGTGTGTGTGTGTGTGTGTGTGTGTGTGTGTGTGTGTGTGTGTGTGTGTGTGTGTGTGTTTAGAACTGGATGTGCTCCACAAAATATTCAGTTCGTTTGCGCGCATAGACACATCATTTGCACAACTGGTTTGAAATTTTATGTTGAAACTCTTTCAGAATTTCAGCAGGAGTCCATTGAACTGCCCTCTCATAGCGTATCAGGCTCCAGCGGAAATAAATAAAAACAAACGAGCGTGAAATGGTGAAGACCAGTTGTTTATTGTGCTCGCCCATGTCGTCCGTAGTTCAGGTTTCCGGTCAAACGTTCAGTTGCCTAGCCATAGTAACCGTGGCCGTAGCCACCATAGCCGCCATATCCTCCGTAGCCGTGTCCGTAGCCTCCGTATCCACCGTAACCGCCGTATCCGCCGTAGCCGTGGCCGTATCCACCGTATCCGTAGTGTGCTCTTTGGTTGTCATAGTGGTGAGTGATGGCGTGGCTGTATCCTCCGTGGCCGTATCCATGACCGTAGCCGTGACCGTAGCCGTAGTAGCCAGCGTTGGCCGCAGCCAGGACAACCAGGACGACGAGGGTGCACAGCTGCAAAGGTGACGACGACAGCAAGAGCATGTCTCGAGTGGCAAAGTCTTAAACGTTGTCCTGAGATGTAGCACAATATGTGTTTGTTGCTAACTGCAATATGGTTGCTCCCTACTCCTGGTGACGAGATCGGTATGTGAATACCAGTGAGCTCTATTTACCACATATGCTTTCGGCTCGTCGAGACGTTTTCCTGTGGCTTTGGTTAAAATATCAGGAATCCTAATACAGCTGTGATGTGCACATAAGCGTTATCATTCTAAGCTAAGATACAAAACGAAGTTGTTATCACTGCTCCCACATCGCTGTGACAGGTGCATTCACACAAAAAGGAAGCATATTTAACAATTATGCCAACTCCCCACCAAGCTTTTGTTTATAAAGCAACGAGACTATTTAGGTAAGTAGACGAAGTATATCGACTTAATGTAAACTTTATTTCATAATACTCATAGCTCTGTTGTCTCGTGTTACCAGAACACCCGCCGGCGTTGATATTTCTACCCCGTAAGAATGTACACCCAAAAAAAAAAACCTTGTGCCTTGTGACAAAAACCAGGCGCGCGGTCAGTACATGTAATACAATTAAGTTGTACAGAACCCGGGCCGCTGCTCATAACTGTTGACCTGAGCGCTAATTCAGAGCATGACATCGCAAAGGGCAACATAATTGGCAGATATTATGTGAAGGCCTCCGTTAAATGATGTATGCGAGAAAGCAAAGAACAGCAGGCAGTTTGGTGAAGTGAGGTAGACAACTATGAGTTTAACGGTGAGAACAATTTTATCGAAAGTGTTATTTCAAGACAATATATATGTAAATTTTGATGAAGTACTGCGACTAAAAACATCAAAATTCTAAGCTTCGCCTACGTAGAGCTGTTCTAAGTTATTATCTCAGTTTGTTAAGAAACAACTGGCCTCACATGCGGTTGCTTTGCTCGAAGTTCTGTGGAAATGTGAAATAGGCTTTGGCCAGAGCAATCTTGTACTACAGGTAACCGCGTCGCTGCTGTGGTGGAAAATAAAAAAGTGAATCCAGACCACTAACCCCCGGCAAGAGGTTTCTTCTTCCATATTGTAACTATATAGCATGAATGTCCAGCCTTACAATGCCCTATCCAGTCATGAAAAGCGCCGGCTAACGTGCCCAGGGTCAGTTTTTTTCGCCAAATACACGAATAGCTGAATAAATGGACGAGAACACCCCTACCGTAGCTCAATCCGTAGAGTGTCGCATGCTCTGTGAAGTAGATGTGGGTTTGACCTATGCTGCAAGCGAGTTCTCTTTGTGGTCACTTTCTCTTGTTTCTAACCTGTCATTTCTAAATTTCAACGAAAACTACACGTAATTTCCCACTTATATTTGTTCATTTAAAGGCACCTTGACATCACGTCACTAAGCCTAACAGTAAATGGCGCCCCTCTATTCCCTTCTTCCTCGTTCAGTCAACTTACTGGAATCCTGCTTAGAGAATTTCTCTTTGAAGTAATGGATATCTGCGTAACAGTAACGGATAGTGCGCTACGCTATCCAAGCTGATCAAGTCGGAGAAGGACCGGAAATAATCGACAAATCCCAGAAAAAAAGTTGAAAGTAGATGACGGTGAGCCGCTACGCATGTATCCATGAAGCGTAGACAACACAGCGCCGTACTACTCACAATGGTCTTCATATCGGACTGCTGCCGGAGTTGCTTGGGGAGGCACTGATTCTCGAAAAGCGATCCACTGCGCTTATATAGTCGGCCACCCGCAAAAACGGACCAACAACGGCGCGGCGACGAATTAAAGGTCACCTCTCGGATATATCGGCTCATGTCGAAAGGATACCAGTTTCGGTAGGGAAGCACAAATAGAGAAAGAAAACCAAAGCGATACAAAAGTGCGCCAGGTGCACGGTTGGCTTAATCCGCACCTTCTGTACAGCAAAGAGAGGGTAACGTAAAGAAAGTGTTCCGAGGAAAACAACAAAGCAGTTGAATTGTTCGCGTGGCCGCCAAGCCGTCGGGCATTTTGTGCCCGTTTCTCTGTACGTCGACTTGTGGTCTTGGACACCGAAAGCTATACTCTTGAGAACGTTGGAATGCTGCGAAGGCGTGGTGTTTGGGAGCAAGTTTCCGTTCTTGAAAGCAGTCGGCTCTTTTGCTTGCTTTAGAGTTTTTTTTTCTTTCTCACCTGTCAGCCTCAACGTCGACTTGTTTCTCGAAACGAACCACCGGCACAACCCGAAGATTCGTTTTCGTGTTTGGGGGCTCTTTTTCTTCAATCACTACATGCTCGTGAACGCTTGAGATTCTGACATGTGCACGAGAAGGCCTGACGTTGCCTGTCGTTGCATATTCTTACGTCGCCTTTTCCTCTCACGAACACGAGGCATCGCACGAAAGAACAAAGGTTTGAGGGCCTGTCTGACGTACTGATAATTGTAACGGTAGCGTATCGACGTTTGAACGTCGGCCGCAGTTGCGGAGTGAACGAAAGAAAGAGCATGCGTGAACTGGTCGGCTTCTATCACGCGTAAACAAAAGGCCGTAGAAATCGGTTAAACGATCAATTCGGAGCAAGGTAATTTCATCATTGTGCGTTGTTCGAAGCCTGAGGGGTTCCGCTGCCTAAGGCCTTTTTACTTTTCTCGCTGTCGTTGTGTTATTGTTTGCCGTTGGGCCATAGTTTAGATCTTCGCAAGGTTGTAATTTGTGAGTAGACATAATTTTTTATTCGAACATCGGTGGGCTAGGGCCTGTAGGCAAGCCTCAAATTCTTCTTTTTTTTTCCTGGTACGGAAGACTTGAAAGATTGAAAAACAAACTGGCCAGCTCCGGGGGATTCACCATATCAGTAGCCCCTTGGCACAATTTCTTAAACGTTATCAGTTAAGGAAGCTTGACCGTATGCATAGTTTCCAACAAGTATTTCTATGGATAATTTGTGGCGATAGTGCCTTTACCGGCCAGGCAAGCATGTATCGATGTTCGGTAAACGTGGCGACGGTCGTAAATACATAAAGTTACTTTTTTTTATTTGCGACATAGACTTACCCTTAAGGCATAATATATGTTGTGTATATTTGTGTTAAATGTGCGCCGTTGGGCCGGTGTTGTGCATGAAGTGAAGAAGTGTCTTCATAAAGTTACTTAAACACCTTCATATGACTGGCTCGAAATGGCTTTGTGACTTCTCAGATTCATAATTTTCAACGACACATTTCATTAAAAGTGTCACAGTTAGCAATAAAGCCTGCACAAAGAGGCTGATTGCGTCCACCTGTTTGGTATATTAGTAGCCGCGGTGGCACAGCGGTTATTGCACTCGGCTGCTGACCCGAAAGGCGCGGGCTCGATCCCGGCCGCAGCCGCTACGGTGAGGCTAGTGGTCATGGTTTTCGACTGCTGACCCGAAAGTGGCGTGATCAAATCCCGGCCGCGGCGGCCGCACTTCGATGAAGGCCAAATGCTAGAGGTCTGTGTGCTTAGGTTTATGTGCACGTTAAAGAACCCCAGAAGGTCGAAGTTTCAGGAGCCCTGCGCAACGGCGTCTCTCATAATCATATTGTGGTTTTAGGACGCAAAACCCCAACAAATATTATTATTATCGATTCCGGCTGGGTTACAAGCAGTAATAGAGACTACTTAACATCAATCCATGACTCTGTGATTAGACCGGTCACGCCCAAATTAAGAATATATAAGAGTTCATCCAACTTCAATAATTAATAAGAGCTCCTGCATATTAACGGATAATCTCAATTTAAAACACTAAGTAGTATGGTTACGTTGCTTGCATAATGAACACTCGATTAAAAGGCATACGTCGGCCTAAATATTTATTGTGATGCTTTATCAAGCCGCACAGTCAGCGCAACCTTGCAAAGGCTACTTGAGCACCAGTCTTTGTAGTTGCCTGGACGTTAACGGATGTTTTGCAAAGAAAGTCTACTGCTCACGAAGGAACGTTACGCGTGTGGAGGTCCTAAAGTGTTCGGTGTGCACAAGGCCAACCGTTCCCCCGTAGTAGAGTTCCTATAAACAGCCCACGAACTAATATTAGCTTCGCCGACGAGGCCGCATTGCTCATATTTTGCATGCCTCCGCGCTACAAACGAAGTAGTTCCTCAACAACGGCAGTAATTTTCACGGATATAAGCATTATTTTGCAATACTGTACTGATACTGAAATAAAGAAAGTAAAGCTAGATAAAAATGTTGCATTGGCTTAGCTCGGCTATGCCAGGGTATACGTAGCGTTAGAAAACTTCTTCTGGAAGAAACAAACGCCCCATGAAATTAGAACTGACGGCTCTCGGTCACGGTAATGGTCTCGGTGCAGCGGTACCTAGCCTCTCGTCGCGAACGGCGCCATGTTGCGTTTTGTATTGGTTCATCTCTTAACTACGGAAATCGATACGGCCGAAGAAACAGCCGTAGCCCTGGCCATCTCAACCTGTGCTGAGGAAGCAATAACACTAACCGATTCACAACCAGCTTGTCGAAATTTCTAGAAAGGAAGAATTTCCAGGCAAGCCTTACAAATACTCGCAGCCACAGCAAAGAAGAACCTACCAGAAACGTACATCGTTTGGACTCCGGGTCACGAGTCCCTGTTGGGAAATGAGGCAGCCGACGCTTCCGCCCGAGCTCATGTTCACCGGGCCTTCCCACAGGACGCACATAGGCGGAAAGATGATGAACCCAAAAAGTGCAGCGACAACTTACAACACTACAGGCTAGGCCGAAGAACTTATCCGCCAGCTCACCACAGCCTAACCCTCAGGAAGTAACCCTCAGTAACCCTAGGGCAGTAACCCTCAGGAAGTTGCAAACACTTACGTTCACGGTAAATTACTTCACCATATCTCACCGACTGAACACTCGTACATCTGCAAGTACTGTGATGTCCCGGACATTCTATGCCATATGGTATGGGGATGCATACAAAACCCTGGCACCGCTACACTAACCGAAGATCAGTGGGAGGCCAAGCTATCGGACCCAGAACTGAAGAATCAGCGAAGCCTGGTCCAACGGTCACGAGAGATTGCGAAGGCCCGCGGCTACCTGGAATAAGGAGCCCGCCCACCTTGGGCGCACAGTGCGCTTGCTCAAAATAAACGTTTATTCTCTCTCTCTCATCTTAACCGTTACGTCATGGTAAAGAGCAGCCGTAGTTGGATGCGTATAGCACAAATGGACAACGGTACAGTTTACTTTTTATTCTTAGCTTGTCATCGACTATATAATGCTCTGAATCGTTTACATTTTCTTCAGAACACAATTTTTTTTCTTTCTATACACATAACACAGATAACCGATAATAAGAGATCAGTGACGTAAATACAGAAATATCACTAGGGGGGACACATTTTGCCATGGTGACCATTTTGTTTTTATAGATAGAGGTTTTTATTTATTATATAAATATTAAAATTATGATTTGAAATGAAAGAAAAAAAAGACATTCACAGCTCAGGTATCGTAGTCTTCTCTGAAACCGGTTGAACGGAAGTTGCAATTTCGATACAGCCTTACACAGTGGAGGGGTATTGAATGCAGGTACCACTAGAAAAAAAAAACATGGCTGATCCCTCCGTGGGAGCGGCCCGCTTCGGGCTAGGAAACTAGTGCGACCTATTGGACCTTAATAAAGTTCTTTCAACCATCTATCCAACCATCCTTTCGTCAGAGAAATCGGTATAACACGAAAGTGAATCATGTCTTCACAGAGGTAGTCAGCGTTTATTGTGCACTGTTTCAGCGCAACGGCGAAACAATGATTGAGATTGCAACAAATTCGAATGTCATGCGAAGAACGGCAAGCAGCTCGAAACTTGCAGCGTGCTGCTCAAGCACAAAGGACGCACGAAAAGAACACACATAGGACGGGCGCGAACTCACAACTGTCACAGCTGTTACTTCTTTGTGTATAAGCAGCGCGCTCCTTTAGAAAATGCGGCCGCTGCAGTGAGCGAAGTCACCTTTGTGCACTCTGTAACTTCAACGTAAACTTGCGGTGAAAGCACAAGACGTACAAGCCGTCCCCATCGCGAGCAGGGGCGTAGCCAGAAATTTTTTTCGAGGGGGGGGGGGGGTTCAACCATACTTTATGTATGTTCGTGCGTGCGTTTGTATGTGTGTGTGCCTATATACGCAAGCAAAACTGAAAAAATTCGGGGGGGGGGGATTGAACCCTCCCAACCCCCTCCCCTTGGCTACGCCCCTGATCGCGAGCTAAGCGCGCGCGCACGGGCGACCACGTCCTGTAGTGCAAAGTACAGGTGGGGGCACGCGCACATCACAACGAGCGGGGCGACGACCTTTAAAGCGCGCCCTTCACGCCGTCTCGCTGGTGATAACGAAAACAAGTGTCTCCGAGCTCTGCGTACCACCAGCGGTAAATGGTGTTATACATAGCTCGCCGTTAGCACGCAGAGGAACGTTGGCTTCGTGGCCGAGTCGTTTCGCGCCGCGCGCTCCGGAGCGAGGGGTCATGGGTTCGATTCCCGGCGACGGTACTTTTTGTTCTAGTTTCTTTTTTCTTTGTCATCTGTCAGTGTATATTTTACAACGTCACATCCGTGACGGAAATACGTCAGTGAAGTCTTGGTGGACCCAGGCATAAAACATCTTCGTGTTAATAAACAGGCCTTAAAATACTCTGTGCGATATGAGCAGTGACCACCTACGAGACCAAATATGCATTTGACTAGCATAGCCCTCAGAATATGATGTTTGAAAGATAGATCTCAAGGGGGACACTTCCAAGGGGTGTTCCCCCAACCTGAACCTGAACACAAGGGGATCAGGATCACCCCCGCCCCCCTCGTGATTTACGCCACTGTAATAGATAACACTACACAAAAGGTGAACGATGTAGGTTCTATGTACTCCAATACGGTATAGCTGTATGGAGCAGTCCCTAAGAGCTCATAGTGTTCCTTTACAATTGCTTACGGAGACTCTGCATATGCTGTCTTAGTTTCTCCCTATATATTCTCTCATTCTTTTTTTGTTTCTCTCTTTCTCCCTATTTGTCTTACCCTTTCTATCTCTCTTTCTTTCTCTCTCGCCCATCCGAGTTATTGCACCCCACGCCGGACAAATCAGCGCAGCGGGAGAGAGCGCGTATACTATTACTAGAACACACGCAAGCTCATCACGAAACTTACAGGTCACGCATGCGGCCATACAATGGTTAGCTGAATTTACCGGTGCCGAGGTATCAAGAAGTCTTACATGAACAAAATCGTGCTTGACCATCAAAGCTTGACATTATCTGAAAACACTGCTTCTTCTGTGATCAAGCGGTGTGTTGATAATACCTACAGACAGACAGACAGACAGACAGACAGACAGACAGACAGACAGACAGACAGACAGACAGACAGACAGACAGACAGACAGACAGACAGACAGACAGACAGACAGACAAATAGACAGCAAGACAAAAAGACAAACAACGAAGTCTATTTGGTTCTGAGCAGCTACTCACGTACCTTTTTTTTTATAGGGCACCTTGTGTCCTTTTATTAAGGCGAAAGCTTGAGAAGCCCCATCGAACGCGAAAATTGACCGTCGGCGGCGTCAACACGAGTTATGCAAAAAAAAAATCACGCGATGACGTCATCATATGACGTCGTCGCTTCATTAAAAAGTGTGCTCTTCCCGGAGGCGGTACAAAAGAACGTTAGGTACAGAAAGCGTTCGAGGAAGGGGGGGGAGTCAGCACAATCGACTAAGAGATATAAAATGGTTTTCGCCTTCGAGTCCTCTTAAGCGTATGTATTAGGGACAGATTGACTTTCTTTCTTTCGGCGCTTTCTAGCCTATTATCTTCTGGCTGTTTCGTGTGGAACGAGTGCATACTTATTGATGCGTAATTTCGCAGAGTAATATGTTCGTTTTTATTTATTTTTGTAGTAATAGTTTGCGTAGTATTGCCTGTAATAGTTTGTATTAGACCGACCACTAGCCACGCGGGCCATAAGTGGGAATATCTCTGTCTTCTGGTCATGTATATATAGTCTGGTCATGTATTCAAGTGAAAGAATGAAAAGTATACATAAGTGAGAGCCCGGGAGGTTATAGCTCGGTAAGCTACTCTCAAGTGAGAAAATTGTAAGAAAACAATTATTCTCCCTAATATATAGTTGTTACTCCGCTCAGTACTCCACCTAACTCCCTACTTTGGCATAGGAGAGTATATTGTTCTGATGCTGCTCCACAGAAGGTGGCACTGCGCTTCACAAACACTCACTTGAAAGAAGGGATCACATCTACATAAGTTACTGCAACACATTTAAAACAGTACAATTACCGTCCACTATACTTTCCTCGGCCTCATTATCTGCTGGTTTTCATTAAGGTTGTGTCAAACAAACACTCAGCTGCGATTCTTGAGAAACCTGGGGTCTCCAGTCTAGAGGTAGTGCTGCAATATGCTCACTGAGAGTGAGGTTTCGAGTAGAGGAGCACTCGAACATACGAGGCAAGGAGGAAGGCAGAAAGCTTAGAACTTGAGTGCATTTGAGTGTCCATTCAATCTGGACAAAATCTTTGAGACAATCGTCACACGCAGCATGGCTAGAGAAGGCCAGAGGAAGCGGACCGCAGGCGTGCGGACCAGCCATACCTTCGCGACGCAGCGCTCATGGTTATAACCACGTCGACAGCTCACAGTCTTAAAATAAATATAATTACAGCAGTTTCGTAATACCTATACTCTCCCTTTTGCATTATGCATGCTGTCGCACAACTAAGCTGATGCTTGGTTTCACTCAACCGACGCATTAATTAGTTAAATCCCTACTGAAGCGCTACCTATAGGATTCCAATAAATCCATATGTTCCCTTGCGGAATCGATGTATATTCCACATATTTTTCCATATATTTGCCATATATTTCTGTGAGAATCCTACGTAAACATATAGAATTATTGTACTGGCATACGAAACGCTCCGGATCTCGGATGTCACCGTAAAGAATACGCGTATCGTTCAATACTCAATCATAGTAAGGAATTCCACGCTTGAGCTCGAGCATGAAAAGAAAGGCCAAGCTCATTCACACGGTCAGTGTCCTTGCAGTCACTTCAACGCTGCACCCAATGCCCTTCCTGCAGTGTCTGGAGATCGCCGTGGTCCGAGAATAGTTGCTTTCTCACCCGAGAATTTAAAAGCGACACAACGATGACACGTTTTCTTTTTGACGATGATAAAAAATGTTCTCGACACAGTAAAGCGATTGCAGGACTGTCAGTTGTTCTAAACATGGCACGCAGGTTTCGCCAATGCTGGCGGTGAAACAGGCAAGTTAACAGCACACTGGAGATATTCTCATCTGGTTCCATCGCTACTACCAAATTATGATGATGATAGTGATGATAATGATAAGGACTGCGCTCTGCTTCATTTAGGAAGTGGATGGTGGAAGCATGAGCCAGGTGAAAGATGCAACGATACTTCCATGTCTCAAGTAACACATAGAAACTAAATTTTAGAAGCAGATTATTTTGCATGAACGATATATTTTATTCCTACGTTGCCGAAAGCTTGTAGCAGTAGCATTCAGCGGTGCAGTGCTCCATACTGTTTAATGCAATGTTTAAACAAAACTGCTTAATGTTCATCTCTAATGCCAACCTCTGACGAAAACCGGAATTTGGAATGACAGTTCCTCGTGTACAGGATAAACCTCTCGGCTGCGTCGCCGAAACCATGTAGCCGTGACGTTTCGTGGAATAGTGTTTAATGTTGTCTGAGTAATGTTTGAAGATAATGGTTCAATATTCATCTTTAATGTCCATCAGGAGTGCATGCTACGCACCGTCACAAAAATATTTCAAAGAACGAACACTTGTTCAACAGTTTATTGGTCTTGAAATTTTGGCGATCAACACATCCATAAAATATAATACAAAACAACTAGGAACCGTTGGAATCACCGACAGCTAGGCGAAAGAAAGCTGTTGTTGGTTTGGGCATGCTTCTTTCCCGTTTTATGTCGGTGTTTCGTAAAGCCTTGAGCTTCCTTCAGAGGCATATAAATATTCACTGTTGCATCTGCTTGTTATGCAGCCCCATAATTCTGCTGTTTCCGTAGATGACATCGCATGCTTGATTTGTCCCAAGGAAAACCTTCGAGAGTCCACGGTTCCACTTCTGCAATGTATGCGCATCAAATGTTATAAAGATGACACCTGAACAACACATTCATGGTCGTCATACCTTTTGTTGCTCGTAGCTGTCAAATTGACATGTTCAAGCGGCCTGTAGAAACGGTTCTGATAGGCTGTATGTTCAATCGACAAAATGCACATGGTGCCCGTATAACTTTATTTTTCCTCACCATTGGTTCGAAACAGCCTGCCGCAATTCAGTCTGCCTTTTCAGCTGCGTTGCTTGAAAGGGCAGCCATTATTTGTGCAAAAGGTATTCATGTGCCGTTAAAGAAAGATTATTAATGAATTAATTCATAGTTATGAAGATCGGGTCATATATGTAGCATTTCCACAGTTACCGAGATGCCGAGAAGTATCCCTTTAAATATGGACATTCAGTCTATAGAGTAAGTTTCAGGATGCAATCAAACAGCCTTTCATTACGAAGTGCTTGGAACCTCCAGAATATGTTATTATATAAGGTCACTTCATTGTAAATATTGATCACCGCAATGCTCACAATACAGATGAGACGTAAGAAACCGCTTGTTATACAGGTTAGCTCGTTGAGTGGTTGTAGAGGCGTTTAACTGCACATGCTTTGGCAAGTTATACCGTGCGACATACGTTCAAGTAACTTTTGCCCCGCCTATCGTACAACAACATTCTTGAAGAAACAATAATCGGAGCATCAGTGAACTTCGGCTGACGCTCTGAAATTAGCTTCTGGGGGCTAGAATGGCAGAAAGCTGAGCTAGCTGGGAGCGATTCCTGGTAAAAGGGGGTATACAGGCGTGCAAACACGCACTCAGTAGAGATGTCGGGACAACACAAACGCCGAAGTCAGGACGACACAAACGGCGTTTGTGTTGTACTGACTTCTCTCCTGTGTCCATGCTTCCACGCCTACCGTCTGGAGGCTACACGACATCTTCATTTCAGCAGTAAAACGACAAACACATGAAAGACCATAGGACAGGCGACCACAGGACCACAGCGCCTGTCATGTGGTTTTTCATGTGTTTGTCCTTTAAGGGCTAAAATGAAGACGTCGTCACATATACACCAACTAGCCCGGAAAAAAGTCGTTATTAAGTCTGGAGGCTAGTGTATTCCATATACGCCCCTTGATGTCCCGCCTTCCTTCGGTTTACAATGATACGTACAAATCTTTTCTTGTTTTATGTATTCGCATCTGGGCCAGCGAAAAAGAAAAAGGAAATCGGCAACCAGTGAAGGTGATGCATGTCAAATCATACATGGACACTTTACAAAGCAAACGACATCGTACCTCTCAACTCTGTGCGGCATATAGTACTTTGTCTGCGTCGTATGTACAGGTTTTTGCGGCTCCGTGATTTAGCCATAGTGGCCGTGGCCGTATCCACCCCCGTATCCGCCTCCTCCGCCTCCACCACCTCCTCCACCTCCGTATCCGCCTCCGTAGCCGTGATGCGTGCGCTGGTCGTCGAAGTAGTTAGTGTGCCCGTGGCTGAACGTGTATCCGTGACCTCCGTAGTGGTGGCCCGCTTGGCACACAGCCACGAAAGCCAACGCCACGATCAACGTTGCAAGCTGGGAGAAGAACGGAAGAGACGACGTTGACATGTATAAGTCAGGACTGAGAGATCTGAAGCGAAACTGAAGAATTGCGAGCCATTCCAATCCGTGAAGGTGGGCGACATACGAAACTGTTTAGCACATGACACAGAAGTGACACAGCATTTTGAACCATAGCTGGTCACACACCCTGCAACTAATTCCGATATGTCTGCCGAGAAAGTGCCTTTTGAATTAAGTCTATGCTCCTTTAAAGTTTTCCATTTGAGCAACATGGTATCTTGCGCGCCACATTCTGCGTTTCGCGGCATGCGTCGTCCTTTCTGCTTTGCTGCATGCGCTTGGCGTTTTGTGCACGATCTCAACTAATGTTTGCCGCCCGTACTATTCACTTCTTCCTTCTTAGTGGACCGGAGTGGTAGGGACCGATGGCGTTGGTGAGTGATAAGTTGGCATAACGGCAAAGAGAAACGCTGAAATGATTCTGACCATAAAGAAACTACGCGACAGAACGTAGCCTATTGGACAACCGCAGCCCACGTCAAAGAGTACCAGTATTCGCCCAAACTGTACAATCCAAAATGAATAAATGCTCTATTGTATAGTTGGTCATCATTAACGTTTGTGTGAGATTTGTGTGTATTTTAGTCGCTTCGTTTTTCAATTTTAGCTCGGAAAATGACTTATGTTGATGCGGGCTCATACAGTGCCTCTCAAACGCCAGCTTACTTTTCGTGCAACGCTTCACATTAACACATTCAGGCGCGAATGACTCTCGGTAAGTGCATCAAATTTATACAGAATTGTTCAAAAGCATCTGGTACTTTATTGCAGCAATGAGAAGTTGTTAATACGCTGATATGTGCTTTTTCAGCAATTAATACTACTTGGAGCGTAATTAAAGATCTATTTATTCTGAAGCCGATCATTTTCTGTTTTTTGCATAAAAAGAATCAAATTTCAGGCTCGGAATAGATGTGCGATTTGTCACCGGTTATGTTCATTTCGAGCAAACAAAAATTAAACTCTTGAAGTGGCTCCCGGTAAACAGTATATCGAACGCAGACTAACAACGCAGTTTAAGTTTACATAATATGCCTTACCAACTAGCCCCCCACCACACGCTCCTCGAAATTATTGTAAATTCACCGATTTTTTCTCTTGGACTGCAAAGCCCCCCCCCCTCTCCCAATTTGCCGTCCGGCCCCCCGCTGTGTCGGCTTCATGCAACTTGACCCTCCACCTCAAAAGGTTGCCGACCCCTGCTATAGATCATCTCATTTCTTTTCTAAACACTCTGAACAACTGTAAAATCTTTCGCAGCGAAATCTACGGACAGCTTACCGTTGTACTATAGTAGAGTACCTGGTACCCTAAGTTGTTTCCACTCTTTAAACACTGCGAACACCTGTAACGTGTACTGCAGTCACCAATCTGGAGACCTTACCGTTCTCCCATAACAGAGCCTCCCGTGCCCTACATCGTCTCTCCTTGTTCCAAACCACATAAAGTTTCTATTCAATCAACTTTTGTCGAGCCATTTGTTTCATTGTAGAAGGAACATCAGCTTACATTCCTCCCATGTAGAAAACGTATGTAATAATAATCGTCGGGGTTTTACATCACAAAACCATGACATGATTATGAGAGACGCCGCAATGAAGAACTCCGGAAATTTTGACCATCTGGCGTTATCTAACGTGCACCTAAGTCTAAGCACACGGGCCTCAAGAATTTTGCCTCCATCGCAATGCGGCCCCCACGGCCGGGTGGTCAAATGCGACCTTCAGGTCAGCGGTCGACCACCGTAACCACTAGACCATTACGGCGGGTAAAGTGCATATGTAGTACTCCGAATCGTTCTTTTTTTGTGCTAAACACACACAAACACACACACTACTACGTCACTTCAATGTGCAAGCTAGGGCATTCGAGAAAGACGCTTATAAAAGCATCTGCATGCCAATCTAACGTAGTAATGTACATAGTTCTCCTAATCGTGATTTTTTTAATAGACACACTACTTGTTCGTTTACCACTTTTCAACAGCTGAGTGCACAGCGTTCTAAATCGTTCTCGTTTTTCCGAAACACACCAGTTGTTTTCATGGGCCAGACAATGATGCATTGGTCGCGTACCGTTCAGTAAGACTCTGAATTACAGCATCGCGATTGCAATAATTGGACCACGCACAGGCTAGCGGTTACCAGGTTTGCGGTTACCAGGCTAGCGGTTACCAGGTTACCAGCTGAAGAGCTGCCAGGTTTGAAGGCTTCTGCCACTAATACTGTAATATTGGTAGAAAATCAGTTCTGTGGAATCACGCATGGTGGAGGAAGGTTCGTGGAAGGGAAAACAGATATAATTCACCTGCTTTAACACAATGTCACACCAGTCTGGACAAGTTTCTAAGAGAGAAACCTCCTAGATGACGAGAAACTCGCCCTGGTTCCGTGTACAAAAAAATCACCATCTCCGTTAAAGGGGACCATGAGGCGGTGCGAAGCAGCGTTTCGGCATGTCGAGCCCGCGTTTCAGAGGGGAATAGGAGAGGAGAGGGGAGGGGAAGTTGAGAGCGAGAAAGTGGGAGAGAGGGAAGGGGAGAGGGGGAGAAAGTGAGAGAGGGGGACGTGGGAAGTGGGAGAGGGTGAAAGTGGGAGAGGATGTGTGTGGAGAGGGTTCGCGCATGCGCAGTAGGGGTGGCCACGCCGCACACCACCAAAGGATTGAACTCCGCCATAAGGTGCTTCGCATCTAAAAAATACAGGACCAAAGCCCTTCTGGCGTAGCCACTCCACCGTCTTAGCTAACCAGGGGGCCACCAGATCCCAGAAAGCCGTCGAAATTAACGGACAACGCGAAGCGCGCGGACTAAATATGGCAAATCAGTTCTTTCTACGGAATCCCGCAAGGTGGAGAAAGGTTCACCAAAGGAAAAAATTGCCTACTTGTCTGGCTTCGAGCTACAAACGCGTAGACGACAATGCCTCCGGTTAAGTATCGGGAGAATAGCCACTACATGCCAATTTCACGCACTGTTGTTACGGTGTGTACCCTGCAGCCCCTCGTTGGTGGCTCGTTACTATAGACGGCGTATAGCACCCATGACTCTACGAAAAGAGCGTAATTATCTGCAAAAGGGAGTTAACATTTATCTTTAAATACAGTTATATACGTGTCAAGTCACCAAAAAGAGCAACAAGTTTTCTGACATATCCCAAATCATTCCCCCATTTTTTTTAGATTGCATCAGGTTGGCTTGCAACAATAAAAACGGTTGAACATAGTTCTGCAGTTCAGCTACCCGCATAAACTCTAGCAGCGAACGGTGTTGTAGACCACACAAAAGCTTTAGCAGGCCTGGTGACCCGGAGGCGGGAAAGCCCTACATATAAAACTGTCAGTCGTCAACATTAAGAAATATTAAAAGATTGCGATCACAAGGACCTAATGAATGAACGAGACGCACGCTTGCCAAATAACGCGTTCAAATTGTGAAGTATGAGATAATGGGTGCGTCATAATCATAATAATTGTTGGGGTTCTACGTCCCAAAGCCACGATATGATTACGAGGCACGCCGCAGAGGAGGGTTCTGGAAATTTCGACCACCCTGCATACTTACATTTAGTTGCATGTTAAAGATTAACGTGCAACTAAATCTAAGTACGCAGGGCCAGGTTTGGCTACTTTGCGCCAATTTGGCTACTTTTCTAGGCCGGTGGCGGCAGAAAAATCGTCTTGGCTACTTGGCTCCTTTTTGGCTACTTTCTTGTCCCCTCGATTTGAGCAAAGTGATCAATTTCTGGTGACGTCGCAGCCGCTGGTGTTCGAGTATATGGCGCCAAAACATGGCAGTCGTGCTTCCAAATATGAAAACTTAATTTTTCACTTTGATTACGGAGATAATGAACTTCATTGAAAAGGATGGCGCAGTGGCCTAAGCAGGTGTAAGGGTCAATGGTCGATCATAACATAAATATAAACAACTACACGTTTATATCCCGGCAGTCAAGCAGGCTTCGCGCACACACAAAAAAGTGTTTTTGGATGCCTGGTTGGGACTGGCAGACAACTGTTGCACGGGGGCTCATTTCGCAGATCACCCAATGCTGAAAGCGGCTTTAACCCATTTTTATCGCCGCAACTTCTAGTTATTTCAAGGAAAGACATGCAAAGCGCGTGGAGAGAGAGAGAGTCACTTTTTCAACAGCGCGAATAATACGTCATCATGCCTGAAATGATTTCTAAAGTCCACAATGTGCGCTAGAATCTCAGGAATTATGATCTTAAATTGTTCACGCAGCACATATTTGCATTTTTGCCGAAAGGATTTTGCTTTTAGTCATTGAAATAAAACAATTGCAGTGGTTTAGCTCGGCTATGCCAGGATATACGTAGCATTAGCAAAGGTTCATTTGATTATTCTTAGTTTTCCAGATTGTCTAGGATTAGCTTGATTGTCATGCTTAGTGCTGCTCCAATGACACACACACCGTATACGTATTATGTGGCACATGCACATTTATTTTTGCTCAACGTCAGGTTGCTTCTCTATTGTCACAAAGACGGCTCGGTGGTCAGTGAAGTAACACGCTGCCGCTTCTATGGCCCCAACACAGTAACCGCTAATTGCCAGGCAACTACTTCGGGATCCGATGAGATAAGCTTCTCGGCTCTTCTGCGCCGTCGAGCAGCATTTGCGCTCTCAGTCTCCATGGCGTTACCCACCTGCAAACGCCAGTCAGAGGCACTATCAAGCGGCCCCGGCGCAGTGTCAGACGGCGACTGCACAGCGTAGGCGAATAGCTGCGCGCGCGCTGGCGCCACTGTGTCTACGACGTCACTCCTCCCGAATGCGGCGCAGACCAGCAGCGGCGAGCCGCGCGCGGCGGTGTCGGAGAGCGCGTGAGATGCCAGCTCCGGTGACCCAGCTGTGTGACATCACTGATCCTCGCGCATGCGCAGCACGGCTCATGACGTTCCACGCGATATCGGCTCCGGCTAGGCAAGTGTAGCTAACGCTACAAAATGTGGAAGTGGTTTTCACACATGCGTGCATACTTCTGGCTACTTTTACTGCCCTTGGCTCAAGTTAGCTACATTTTGGCAAGTTTTTCCAATTTTCTGGCTATTTTTTCTTGTCTTTTGGATCTGGCAACCCTCTATCATTTCGCGTCCATCGAAATGCGACTACCGCGGCAGGGAGCGAACCCGCTACTTTAGCGTCAGCAGCCGAGCACCGTAACCGCTGTATACCACCATGGCGCTTGAGTTGTCAACATCAAGAAATGTCATAAGATTGTTATACATGGACCTAATCAATTAACAAGACACACAGGTGCCAGGTAACGCCTTCAAAATGATGCAGTATGCGATATTGGGCGTGTCAAATAAGTCGCTTGTAACGTGTAGTAAGCGCACGACTCCATCGTTAACATGGCACTAACGCAACCACGGTAACCTGAGAGCGAATTCACCTTCATTAGTTTTTGCTATTGGCTGTCCGACTGGTCTAATGTTACGTGCAGCATAATGATTGGCTTAAGCGTGCTCTTAAAAACATTTTTAGCGGAAGACGTTTTCTTGTTAATATAGGCCCTGATCATTATGTAGCCGCATTACTAGCAACTTCATCAGTAAGTGCTTTCGCTGCCCTAATGGAACTTACCAGCGTCTTCATCGCGTAAGCCTTTTCTCCAAACAGTCTCAGTTCAGCGTAGATAATGTATCCAGTGAAGACCCGACAGAAAAGCTACTGCCATCGCGAACCGTGCCGCTTCGTGCCTTTTATATTGGAAGACACGTAGTGTACACCGGGTCACGTGATAGCCTGGCGCCGCTTCCCCATTCGATAGAACAAGCGCGCACACAGAGAGAGGCTTAAGAAAAAACAGAACACTTGAAGGAACAACGAAGAGAAAAAACACAGCAGCAACAACCGCAACAACCACAGCAACGCGACAGCTAGCCGCTCGAGAAGATTGGTAGTCTAAATCGAGACGCTTCGCGAAGTGGCTTTCGCGATCCGGCGCAGCGCGCGCGGTAGAGTTTAATAGCGGCCGTAGCCCGCGGTAGATCCGTGCGCAGCCAAGCCTGAAGCCGCTCGCGCTCGCCGCTTTGCTGTGGCCTGGATGCAACGACTTCCTCGTCAAACTAGAAGAGCGCGCGCACTTGGTCGTGCACCGCAGGTGTTATTACTGCCCGCCCGTTCGAAACAAACTCGGCGGTGCCGTCGTAGCTGTGTTCTTTTTATTGCGCTTGCATCTAAAAGCGACGGCTGGATGGAAGCGAATAACGCTGCGGAGAAAGCGAGAGTGGTTTGCGAAAGTGGTCCGGCGCCGGGAAATCGAACGAGAGTGACAACCTTCTTTGGACAGGGCTTCGCGATTATGTGGGTCACACCGCGACGGGACGCTGTTCCTGTTCTTTCTCGCTTCGCGAGCGTCCACTAAACGTTAAGCTCAGATCAAACGAAACACGAGGCCTGTGCGATGGCAAACGGACGGGAGGAGCGTCGTGGAACAGGTGGACAAGAATAGCATCGATCCGTGTGCTGGTTTTAAGACGGGGTACAGTATAGCAACCTGCGATTAACGATTGTTGCACCGCTGATTGTTGACCTAGTTGGCTTTGCGTGATCACCGAGTAGCTTGGTTGGAGCCGCCGCGGAGGCTCAGTGGTTACGGCTCTCGGCTGCTGACCCCGAAAGACGCGGGTTCGATCTCCGTCTCGGCGGTCGCATTCCGGTGGAGGCGAAATGCTAGACTTCCACGTTCTTGCGATGTCAGTGCACGTTAAAGAACTCCAGGTGGTCAAAATTGTCGGGATCCCCACACCTACGGTGCCTCAAACAGCCCGAGTCCCACTAGGACTTTATACCTCATAAATCAACCGACCAAACATTTTCTTTGTGACTACGAAATTGGCGAAGTTTGCGCTAAGTCGCGCAAGGCTTGAAACAACGAAACTGGCCGATTCTGAAGTCTAATCTGGTTGCTACTAGTTTGTTGCAAGGCTTTAGCTAGGTTAGTCACGACACGGATGACCAACCTCCAGAACCGAGCGTTCGCACCTCTCATAGATCTACGGGCACGTCGTCGTTGGCGTAGGGCTACCATCGCTTCGGGCTCTTCTCGCAGCCGCTGGTGCCTTTCCCGTTCCCTAGAATACGGTGTTTCGCACTAGTCGTGCCAAGCCTGAAGGAAGAGCGCAGCTGGGTGGCCTTTGTTTGTTTGCTTTGTTTACTTTAGTTTGTTTGTTTGTTTGTTTCCTCAAAATTATGGCGCACACCCACTCTGGGGGACTGGCCAAGACTGCGTATCGCAATTTGTCGCTGATAACTTCAATAATGCGTATTAATTATGTTCATCTTTTTTTGTATCTTTCTTTCTCTTTCTCTTTGTTTCTTTTATCTCTGTTTCGTATGTGTTTCTTTCTGTTTCTTGCTTTCTATTTCTTTCTCTTTCTCGCTCTTTTCATCTATATTTCTGTTTCTTCCTTTTCTTTATCTGTGCTTTTTTTCTCTTTTTCTCTTTATTTCTCTTTTCATCTTGATATTCTTTCTCTCTCTTCTTTTTCCTCTCTTTTTTCCTGTGCCTCTCTTTCTTTCTCTTTCTGTGTCTTTCACTGTCTGTCTATCTTTTATTTCTTTATTTCTTCATTCTCATTATTTCTCTCAATTTTCTCTCTCTCTCTCTTTTTGTGAACCAGTGGTGAGTAGTGGGATTTCTGTGGCACATACCCGTGATGACAGCCATTTGAACAGCGAAGCTGTTTGAGCTACAGTCGAAACCCGCGATAACGAAATCCCGAGGGAACGAAATTCTCGCCGCAACAAAATATTTTCGGAGCACCGGCGAACGCCCATAGGACTCAATGCATTTCGTAACTCGTGACTACGAGAGATATTCATGCCGCAGTCCCTCATTAACGAAATTTTTGAAACAGGAGTGCGCAAATAATCTACTCTCGCAACATTAACCACATTCGAAAACTGCTGAAATGCATTCATGCTACACTTAAATTGTTCAAAACTCTCGCTACAGCGCACTTGAGAAGCAGCCACCATCGTTGTTTACAAAAAACAAAGCTGGCAACAATGATGATGATGATGGCTTGCCGAAACACCTGCTCGTTATGGCGGACTACGTAGTCAAATCCACATTTCTCAAGGAGTTTCGTTCGTTGGCTTGGCTCTGTGCTTGGCTTTGTCGGCTTTGCGCGCACATGGTCGCATGTGTGGAGCCAATTGTGGAGCGTTTGCTTGGTCGCTTAGTGCAACGTGAACTGTGTGTTGCGATTGTTCGTCTGATTTCGCTGCCTGCGAAGATGCCGCTTCCAACGAAAAAGCGGAAGTTCATCACGCTGGAAGATAAGGCTGCAATCATCAGTGAGGTGGAAAAGGGCAGGAAACCTTTAAAAAATGGACATCGCCGAAGAATTCGGCGTTGCGTGCAGCTCGCTGCCCACGATTCTGCGCTGATCCGCGCTGATCCAGCGGAGCCGGAAGAAGGTTCGCCTGTAGGCGCACTTGATGACGGTACTGGTGACTGCGCAGTGACGCCGTCACTGACCAGTGCATAGGGCGAACTTTGTGCCGTGGCAAACGAGATTCCCGATCGAGAGGCATGAAATTGCTGCATGATAAGGCCCGCAAAATACAAACTTACTGACTTTTGGAAATAAAATGTGCTTTTTGTAAATTCCATGTCTTTTCTGCCGCATTATCGCGCCAACGAAATTCCCGCAAGAGCGAAATTTTGTGCTTTCCCCGCCGATTTCGTTATTGCGGGTTTCAACTGTAGCCGTAATTTGTGCGGCCTGCGAGTATGTGCCGTGCGGCCTTCGCGAAAACTATCATCATCATAAACGGGTGTGTGCCTCAGAAATTGGGTATATCCCACGACTCGCTACTGGTCCACTAAAAATGAAGACGAAAGCTATCGTCATCAAACGGGTATGTGCCACTGTGGTGGTGGTGGTATCTTTATTGCTCCCAGAACAAACAAAAACAGGCACTGTGCGGCCTATCAGAAAACTATCATTATGATATGCGGGTATGTGCCACAGAAACTGGTAGGTGGTACTACCAGAATAACCACCTAGGCGTAGCCCCTGCCGAACCTAGTTTATACCAAGTTCGACCTAGCCACGCCAAGTCTAACCTCGATATAGCCAAGTTCAGCCTAGCTACTACCAAGGCGAACCTATTTATAGCCAAGCTCAACCAAGCCACACCAAGCTTAACCTCGATATAGCCAACTTCTACCGACTTCAACCTAGCTACAAGCAAGTTCTGCCAAGCTACAAGTAGAATAAGCAGCCCGCGTATCTATGAGAGGTGCGAACACCTGGTTTCAGCGCGAGTTTCTGTCTCTGGAGTTTCGACATCCGTGTCGTATATGTGACCATCTGTGGTTTAACTCGAACCTCTATGCGCTGAGAATCAACGAAGACACAACCTAGCATCACCTAGCTAAAGCCTAGCAACGACCTATAGAAGCAACCTAGAAAGAACCCTTATCACCTAGCTAAGGCCTAGAAACAACCTAGAAGCAACCAGATCAGTCTTCAGATTTTGTCCGGTTTCGCTGTTCCAATCCTTGTGTGGCTTAGTGCAAGTGCCGCCAATTTTTTTAGTGGGCCAGTGGTGAGTAGTGGCATTTGTCCAATTCCTGTGGCCCATACCCGTTCATGAGGATGAAAGTTTTCTGATAAGCCGCACAAATTGCGGCTAGCCTAAACAGATTGGCTGTTAAAAAGCCAGTGCTTGAGCAGGACTTTAAGGTGCGTTAATGACCATCTTAGGGAGCACGCTCGAAAAAGAAAAAGGGTGTGTACGCACATTTAATTGCGCATGTTTGCGCATTTCGTTGTGGGCTACTTTGCCGAGAAAACTGGACTCGACTCGAGGCGGAAGCGAAAGTTGCTAATGTCAGGTCGCTTCTAAAGCATTTATCAGAATGAATTACTCGGTCCGTACAAGTGAAGCAGCGATAACATTGCATTTTTAATATACAGTGAAACATCGACATAACGAAGTCGATAAAATCAGTTATTTACTTTTTAATGAAACTTGGTTATAATAAAATTCGACCTTTTTAAGCAACCCAATGTCGCGAAAGGCTTCTTTTCTGCACAATAAGTGTCCGAAGAATGCTTGAACAACACGGCTGTCCAAAAGAACTACTTTTAATGACGAGAAAAACAAGTCTTGATCCTCAGATCCGGCGACCGCGGCTTGACGTTGCGCCGGCGAAGACTTCTTCGTAGCGGCCGAACGTCTCGCTTGAACCCGAAAGAAATGCAGGCCAAATGCACTCTGGTAATATGGAATAAGCGAAGCTATCGTGACTGTTCTGCCGCCATGGATTGTCATCAAAACCTTGGTTTTAGCTCGGACTAGTGCGATACCAATGCTTTCGTGTCCATCGAACCAAACCCCTTGCTTTCCACTCGCTTCGATGAACGCGCAACGTCGATAACGGTAGCACGCCACAAAACCAAAAAAAAAAAAAAACTGCGGTCTAAAATCGTATAAAAGCAAGGCGACAACCTGAGTCACTGAACCATTTTATCACTTCCCTTAGCAGAAGCTTCAATTTATCGCCTCGGTCTTCCTCTGAGGCAGCACTGAAACTTCGTTTTATTGAGATCACGGACATTTACGATTCCTTATATTGAGGTTCTAAATACATTGCGTTCTATGAACATGAAGTGAAAAGTTTCATACTTCATTATATCGATAACTTCGTGGTACTGGAGTTTGTTATATCGAGGTTTAACAGTGTGCTGTTTGACTTTCGCGGTGCGTTCCATGGCTTTGTACCTCACGACTTTATAATGTGAAGCCGCGCATGCGCGATATTAAGTGTATAAAATATTGGTTATAAGCTACTGCCTTTTAGTTGTCGGCTCGTCCGTTTCACGCCTAAAGTGTTTTTGTGATTCGCGATCAACGACCCGTGCAGTCGCATGATCAATCTGGAAAAAGGTTCGCGCGTAAGTGTGTATTTGTGTATCTTCAACCGGAAAAATATTTTAGGGAGCAAATGATCCAAGAAAGGTAAACTCACCTAGTAATGGCGATAAAGGACACGGTCCTTCTCGACTAATTGCCCGTGTGAGTGGCGAAGGCTCGACGAAGTAATCATTTTGGATAATTATGCCAACTGAACCATATGGTTCACAAGCAAGATAAGACGGTTGTTGCTGTGATCAGAATTGGGAAGTTCATTTACAAGAGGTTCGTTCTTTATGAAGAAAAACAAGGAGATTTCCTGTGTGCTTGCACTTCGCCCCTACCAAAAATTGAGCCGCCGTGGCAGCGATTCAACCCCACACCCTCGAGCTCCGCAGACGAAGAGTATGTAAATGCGAGAGCACAGCGTTAAGATTAGTCCATATAATTAATGCAATCTCGATAGAATTATAAGGCATTTTATGGGCAAATTCAATGTTGCCGCCGCTGTGACGTTCAGATTAATGCAGCAACATCTCGCGCCGCATCTCGCGTGCGGCAAGCGTGGGGCCAAAGGAAGAAAGCATGCGAGGGTGCGCTGTGTCTAATTCGCGCACTGGTTTAATTAGGTGGGGTCACTGATCTGAACGGGCCTTTGCGGAGGTCGTGAATCGTACACGGGCCGCGTACACATCGTGCCCGAAAACGTACTGTTGTTGACCTTGACCGCCTGCATCACAACTGCGTCGACCGCAATCAGCATTCCATTCGAGAAAAGCCATCGGGGCGATTCTGGTGCGGTGAACTGTGCGGGTATAGAAAGAGGGACGTCGGTGCGGGAGAGGTGGCCTCCTCTAGGCGCCAGCTGATGACTACGAGATTGACAACGACGGTCCAAACATCGCACAAAGCACGGACCAGAGAGACGGCCTGCAATGGCCAGTGCGCGTGCGTCGTTGACTCGAGCGGCTTGCATGCTGCAACATCCCCGGCTAGGAAGCGAGCTACAGGGTAATGCGCGCAGCCCACCGCTACCTAATGTGCACACTGTGCAGACAACCACTGTTATACAAGGCCTCGCTGTCGAATACAGTGCTATTATACGGCACGTGCTCGGCGAACGACTCAAGGAAGAAGATGATGCATAAACTGTGAAAGTGACCGGTGTCTCCTTCATTTGTAATATCATAAATAACATACGCGCTAAAATAAGCCCCGTGATAACAGCACACAGGAGCAGGGTTCTTCGGCCTGTCCAGTAGACGAAGACTCCGACCAGGACAGGACGAACAACGTCGCCAGTATCTGCTGGAGGAACAGGGCGGCGCGCTTCAGACGTCGGTCGCGAACCACGTTCCAAGCGTTCACCACACTCGTCTCAGGCGTGCGAACGTCGCAGTCCCACACGCAGACGCAAGGCGCGCCGCGTGTGCATCTTGACGTCCTGGACGTCGCTCTCGTCGAGGAAGCATCGCTTGTAGCACGATTCGGCCACGGGCGCTACAGCGTCAACGTCCTGGCGGTCTACGAACGTGCCGTGTTCAGCGGGCGGCTTGCAGCGTTCGTAGAAGCGGCAGCGGCTGAAATGTCCGTCGGCCTCCATCGGTATGGCGATATGCTTCCAATCGGCTGCAGAGATGTTGAAGCCGCCGGAAGGCCTCCACCAGTGGTCGACATCGCCGGTGATGAGGGACGCCACGAGGGTTTGGCAGTGAGTGGTGAACGATCCTAGGAGATTGAGGAATAGCATCCCCCTTTGGAAAGGGCCATGCCAAAAGCATTCCTCGCAGTCGAACGACTCGCTCGTCCGTAGGAAACCGGCAAGTCGAGTGAGAAACAAGAGGTCCATGACCTGTGTCTCAGATGCTGCTCGTCGGGTTCAATACGTGAAAAGATTTCATACGAGACCACAACTTACGATGACTGGCAGCAGTGAACGCTTCTTCTTTGTAGTCAGCGCACGCTCATCACCGCCGCCTGGTCGATGATGATGATGTCCTCTTCCTGATGTCGCTGACAAACACAGAGGGATGGGCCAAGAACCGGGCGGCAGGATGTTTATGGTGAATACCTGTGAAACTAAGCAAATCTATAGAAATTGAGATTAAAAATGAAACATCGAATAAATGAAATTGTTTAACGAGCAAGCGGTCAGACTAACGTTTGTGCTTCCTAAGATAAATAATGACGGATTGGTCGCGAGCCCTTGAACGTGGTTGTCATTCTCTTCCACCACCTGCTGGAAAGCAGCTTGGCGGTTACTATGGATTGAAGTTTGCTGTCATTTTGCATAGCAGAAGCATTGAAATATTTTCAGGCGAAAACCTTAGATGCCTCATCAAACGAGAGAACTGACTGTCGGCGTCGGCGTCCAGCGGCATCGGGTAGGAGCGATGCAAAGAATCATCACGTGAGGATGTTACCATATGAAGCCATCACGACATCAAACATTCCTAAAGTTTGTGGCGTCATTATGGCGTCATCATGACGTCACTGTGAGGTCACTTGACGTAACCTCACATGATGACGTCATCATGTGGTTACGTCAAAGGTGGGCCGATCACGGAGGCAGTCCAGAACCAGGTGGGGTGTCTCCAATCCTGGAGGCAATGCAAAGCCACGATAGGTGCAGAAAATTTTCGGAGGGGGGCGGGGCAGAATTAGTACATCGACTGAGAAGAAAAAGAAGATGGCTCTCGCCTTCTAGTCGTCTTAGGTGAATGAATGAGGTACCTTATCAGCTTTTATGAGATAGAGAGCGAGAGAGAAATTGCAACATATGTAGACGTCAGTTGTCTCCCTCGCGCGGCAGGAGTGACCGTGCGTGTTGAGTTCCCCTCATGGTTGTACAGAAGCAGTGTTTGGGCGGTGTTGAATCTGAATCCTGATCTACAAACCTCGCATTCAACACATGGCCGGCCGTGAAATAGAAGAGTCATCCCCAGGCGGCAGCTGTTTACAGAGACAACCGCCGTGTGTTAGTACATCGATGCCGCAGTATCGCTATCAGCGCATGATCAGCATAAGCGCGGCAAGTCACAGTTGGCTCTTATATCAATCTTTCTTACAGCGCAGCTGTATCCCTCTACTCCCCAACGGTTTCGTCTCCGCGGGCAGAAAAACACCTCGGCAAAAAAGGCGTGACCAAAAACCACGTGGCCTACGTGGCATAAACACAAAACGCCAGGCCCTAAAACCACCAAGAGACGCTCGCGCTCGCGTGCTCCCCTGCTAGCAGATGCGCGCGCTCCTTGCGTTTTCCACCTCGGACACTGAGGAAGGGCATTCGGAGAGGTGGACAGGCGAGCCAGCGGGCGAGCCAACGAACACAGCGCAGCGAAGGAAAGAGCGAAACGAGCCAAGGCGCAAACTCTGTTAGCGAGTAAACTTGAAAGAACGAAAGGAGCAAACTCCGCTAGCGTTCGCTGTAGACTCGTGCACTACTGCAACGCCACAACTAAATTTCGACCTCTGGGTGGTTTATGGGCCCTTTAAAAGTCAAACGGCATGTCTTTCTTTGCAATCGGGCATACAAAATTGAGCTCAGTATTTGTTTAAATAAAAAAACCACAAAACAGGCATCAAAGCCGCATGCTGGATGATAAGGCGCCTGTGAACAATGGGAACGCCCTCCCACGCGTTCCCGGTAATGATTAGGTTGCAGCTGCTTTGCACTTCACACAAGAGCTTGGAATGACGTCAAACGGCCCTTCCTTCTCCCCGCCTGTGTTTCCCGCTTTCATATATAAAAGGGAGACCCGTCTAGCAACTCATTCAGTTCACTCTAGGACTACCATGGGTAGACCACAGAAATTAAAGACACCAGAAAAACAGCGTGAATACAATGCTCGACGACAGGAACAAATTTGCCCTGCTGAAAATGGTCGCGGAATCAACCATGGTCTACCACAGTGACCACTACGCGATTGTCACTACCATTACTCTAAACTATTATTAAAACATACCCCCCATCAGCATGGGTGATGTTTGATACAGCTTCGTTCGAAGGCGGGATGGGGCCAATTTTTTTTTTTTAATTTCCCTACTACAGACTGGGTAGAACGACGTACCCACCCACGCACCCAAAGCTCACAAGATGGGAGACGGTGTTGTTCGGGATACTTCGGGCCGGCACATTTAATCAAGGTGCGCTCTAGCACTTCACGTATCCCGCAAGCTACCGAAGCGACTATACCTTCTGCTCTGCAAGAAAGACGTTCTACCATGTGGTATGGAAGTGTGGACGCAACCCATCGTTACTAAAATCCCTCTATCTTTCAAAAGTAGCGAAAGGTCTCGATCCAGCCGCCGCGCCCTGCGATAGGTCGGTTGGCGACACGTGACCTTTTCGCCTGCGCGCCCCGCCCAAAGGGTCCAGCGGCGGCAGCGGTGTGCCGGCGATAGGTACGGGTCACTGTGTTTTCAAGCGTGGAGTGGGGCGATTTTAGCAAGTAAAGAGTACTTCACGCGCCTCTGTCGCAGTGTTGTTGCAAACTAGAAGAGTTTATACCTGAAACTGAGTGGGCGCAGGAGTTCCTTGTTTCAATTTAATGTTTGGAGCGTGACGTGCTAGTATGTCGGGTCTATATGCCTTTGGTTTTAAAAAAACGTTCCTTTTTTTTAAAAACGGATAGTGTCTTTTTTTTAGAAAAAGTATATTTCATCGTAGGACGTTACGAACATTTAGAAACAGTGTCCGTACAACAAGAACATTAACATACACAAATGACGAAACACAATACACATAAAACGTTTAAACAGAAATGTCGAAGTTCACAGGGTGTCCCTAATGCATGCTACTAAGAACTAGCATGCGCACACTTATCACAATATATACAATGTACATGACTATGTATATACACAGTACACATGACTTGCTGAACATGCCAGCAAATATGTACAGTATTATGTAATAATAATAATATCTGGGGTTTAACGTCCCAAAACCACGATATGATTATGAGAGACGCCGTAGTGGAGGGCTCCGGAAATTTCGACCATCTGGTGTTCTTTAACGTGCACCTAAAGCTAAGTACACGGGCCTCTACCATTTCGCCTCCATCGAAATGCGACCGCCGCAGCCGGGATCGAACCCGCGACCTACGGGTCAGCAGCCGAGCACCGTAACCGCTATACCACCGCGGCGGACACACAGCATTATGTACAGCATATTTTATGGTACATGTAATTTACATAATTTACAGTTTGAGCATGAAATGTGTATATAGGCAACCCAAGCTCAAGTTTGCGGCGCGACGACAGCGCCGCGCCAGCCGCGCTGCGGCTCTGTCGGAAAACTCTGAACCTTCGCGCGGCCGACTCAGCCGCTTTCACGGTAGCGGTAGCGCACGTGCGCTCGCGTTCTTCTCTCGGTGCGGGTAACTGTGGGGCCGTCAGCTGGGTACGTTGAATCGAGAGGCTTGCTGTGCGAAGCTGCGCATTTCCGCGATGGCAGAAGCCACCCCGCGGAAGCGCAAGCGTGGTCCGAAGTATTGCGGTTTAGCGGCCAGCCACAACAGTGCAGACAACACCAAGGCACGCGATTCACGTGTTAAACTGTATCGGTTCCCGGGCGTGTCGCACGAGAAATAAAGGCGGCAAGCGTGGATAGCTGACAGCGCTGTCTCGCCTTCTATTTTGGCTGTCTGAGTTCATCGCTTTCGTTCGTTTCGACTACCTGAATCGGTAAGTAACGCGGCGCATGCACGCAGCGACTACAGTAATTATTACACGCTGTCTTCTCGCATTGTGAAAGTCCAGTTACGGTTGTAGGTGAAACAACTTTGTGTTTTGATTCCCCGTGTTCGTGATACCTACCCGTCGTTGTTGAACGTTCACACTCGCGTTATACCGTTAGCGTTGCGCGGTTGGTTGAATTCAACTGAAGTCGGCACATTGTCAGAAGTTCGGCGCCTGCAATTCACGCGTCGGGAAGGCTTCTTTATCACGCCGGAACGGACGTCCGTGCATTTTCAGCAAGCTTTGACATCGTTCTGCAGGTTTGCTTTGTTTTTGTCACTTTATTAGTGTGATATATATTTAAGCCGCTAAATACAACTGGCACTTAATGCATGCTTTGCAATTGCAACCTTGAAGTAACCTTCTGTCACCTTCTGACTTCGTGCGATTTTGTAGCCGCGTTCGTGCAGCAGGTTTTATACGCCTGTCAAGTCGATATCATAAAAAGAGACTGCAAGCATGACACGAGAGCCGAAAAAACGAGGCGAGCAGTTCATCTTGCTTCACAGTGGTTAAAGCTCAGCTAGCTGCCTCGCGTCTTAATCGGCGGGTGATTCTCCAGCGGCACGGAGGACTTGACTCTAACCTTCTCAGGAAACAGGGCCATGGCCGTGTAATTTCTTTTTTTCGCACGCCGCAAACGTTTGTTCACGAAAGTACACGGCTGCTACTGTTAAGCATGCCATATCAAAACAACAATCATATGATTCGTAGTTCACACCGCAGAACATCGATAGCGTGTACGGCTTCATTTCGGGGTGCATGTGAACCATTATTCATCTTTAACATGACAGAATGAGACTTACCTCGAGGTATACGTCCTACACGGTGTAATCGCGACTTGGGAAATGCATTTCGCTTTGAGTCGGGCGTCGTTGTCGTCGATCGTCTGCTCTTTACCATTAAGGTGATCGACGAGCCTTTCTCCTTTTATCAAGTTCGCTTTTCGGAAGTGCCAGTCAAGCTTGAAGATCCTTTTGAAGCCGCACTGCACGCGGTACATTGTGAGACGCCGCAAGTGCACCGCGAGAGCTCTGCACGTGCACGGAAGCGAGCGGCAACGCGGTGGAGAGAAGGGAAAACGCTCGCTACTGACACCCCAGTTTCTCTTTTTCTGCCAGAGATGGCGCTGCCTGTCAAGAGCAGCAGCGCCGCTAAGCGTTGCTTGGGAAGCCTATACAAGAACCTGCATGGCTACGGGGACTTAAACGGAGAAATTTTTGTCTGTCTTTCTGTTTGTCGGCACGTCACTCGATTCAGCCTCTCGGCCAAAGTTGAACCACTTGCCCAAGGGCCAGCCATCTTGAACTGGTACGGCTGTTCATACTTGTGAACGTTGTCGATCAAAAAGTAAATATCACGCATATATGAGGCGCCACATCACTAGGTAAATATTAGGTGGTGTGTTCCTTTAATAGAAAATGCATATATACGTAATTCTAAAGACCCTAGTTTCTTAAGCTGTGCTGAAAATGCGACTGCGCTGAAACTTGCCTTCCTCCGTGCCCTCTGCACGAGCTCATTGTTGTGTTTCGGTTCCGTATTGCACTGCACGAATGCCATGGGGCGCCGCTCTGGCATTCCTGGTTTACCCAGACGGCGTGTAACTAAACCAGTGTGTGGAGAGTACTCGTTAAGTGCGGACGTTTCTTCTGCTTCAGCGCTTCGCGCCAAACCGCGTGTTCGGGCTGGCTGGCGTCCCCGCCGGTCGCGTTGGTCACCGCCGGTCTTCGCCTGTTGCTGCGCCGAGACTACCAGCCCGCAACACAGCACTCATGTTTCCCGACGTATTGCCAGATGGCGTCCATAACTCACGCAGCACCTCTTCTATCGTCTTTAGACGACATTTGCAGCGAAGCACGCAGATACGCGGCCAATTTTTTCGTTCCTCGCGGTGACAAAAATATATGCTGAAGGAAGGCCCAACAAAATCAGTCGCAAGAAATTTGTGCCTACAGAAAACACCCGGCTATGCGAAGTAAGTGATTTTGTAATGGTTATAACTTCAATCAGCCTTTCGCCTGGCCCGCGTGCTTTTGTTCGTGCATATGCATGATCATTATCTCAGCAACGCTATTATTGCTTCGGCATTCCTTATGCCGTAGATTTGTGCATAATAGTCAATACAGAAACACACCCCGTATCTCTAACATTAAAGTGCTCGGAACCCAATACAGCTGCCTTTGTCTTTCTCACCGGGGTGGCTTCAACGCTACAAGGTCACAGGGAAATGAGCATTTGGGATTAGTTTTTTGCCACACCTTGCCGTGTTTTCCCGCACTGCTGTGTGCGAGATCGATTAAGGCTTCTTCGTTGAAGCATTCCGCGTAATGTTTTCCCTAGAGGATTACAATACTTTTCAGAAGTTCGAATAAATTATACTGCAAGACACCGGGAGGGAAAAAACTGAAACCATATATGCCGCACCAAGCCATCTTTGCTAATTTTCCAAGGCAGAAAATTAGCAGATTACCTGCCTATCTAACAAGAAAACAAGCACTTTTAACTCACCCAGACACCACCTGTTCTTCAAGTTACGCTCAATGTCAAAATACGCGAAGGAACAAAAAAAAAATGCCCTGCATGACAGCTACTGTGGGGAACCTGCTCTGAACCTGCTTCGGAAATGCACGCCTTTTATTTCAATACTGAACGTGCTCCGTGCTCGTTAAATTTATTGTCCCTGTAGTTTGATAACGGATGAGCATCTTAGGCCACAAATATTAATCATTTAACGGTTCAAGCGAGCACCGAGTTCGGTTTCAGGCGCCCACAATATGCACGGGAGCGAGCGGCGCGTCGTCTGCTATCGCTGCTCCTTGGACCCCTCGAGAGGGCGCACGTGTAGTTGTCGTTACCTTTAAAAATATAGGGACCTTAATCGTTACCAAATATCACGGCACCAAACGCCGAGCAATGGGAGGCCCAGCTGACAAGCTCCAGAAAGATCTAAATACCTCAAAAGAGATGGAATACACAGAAAGACACACAGATACAGCACTGAGTTCTCAACTGTTTTATTGCTTCAAACGCAAGGCCTTTTTATGGAACGCATCAAAAAAAAAAAACGAAAAGGTGAATGCATTAAACATTGCGATGATAATGCCACGTGAAAAGAACTTTGTCAAAAAGACAATCAAATAATGGTGATAGCGCAGCCTAAAACTTAAAAACTGAAGCAGCTCATGATAAGCAAAGCGAACCATCACACGCACAGACACAAAAAATACAAATATAAATCCTAAAACCAACTGAGAAACGATATAAAACCAAACAAGCCATGGAAGTTGCAGGACTACAAATTTAAGAATACCTGGTCAACAAAATGTTATTGAGAACTTAGAAGGCATGCACTCCAGCCAATGTACCTCTTTCTGGGAGAGGGAAAGTTCCTAAGTACGAACCAACTCGCCCAAGCGTCCATTTTAGACAACCTCCAGCCTTAAAGACAAGGGAAATGTCTGTGAACAGGACCACTCTGTCAGCTCAGGCTCACTGCATTCTTTATCGTTTCTTGTATTCTTATTAACAAAGCTGTTTAAGGCAGCCGCAATTTGTGCAGCCTATTCTATGCGGCCTATCAGGTATGTGTCACAGAAATTGGGTAAATCCCATTACTCGCCACTGGTCCACTAAAAAGGAAGGCAACAGCCCAACACCAGGGAACAGGAAAGACAACGGCGGCTGCGAGAACACCCCGATGCGATGGAAGGCCTACGCCAACGACGATGTGCCCGTAAGTCTACGAGAGGTGCGAACGCTCGGTTTCAGCGCGGAGTTTGTCTCTGGAGTTTGGACATCTGTGTCGTGTCTGTGACTGCCTGTGGTTTAACTCGAATCTCTCTGGCTGAGAATCAACGTAGAAACAACCTAGCATCACCTAGCTAAAGCCTAGCAACGACATGGAATAAACTTAGAAACAACCTGCATCATCTAGCTAAGGCCTGGAGACAACCTAGAAGCAACCAGATTAGTCTTCAGAATCGTCCAGTTTTGCTGTGTCAAGCCTTGCGCAGCTCACTGCATCGCCAATTTTTTTTTTTTGTATTAATCCCTTGCGCTACTTTTTGAAAAAAATTGCCGCCCAAGCTCTCCGTACCTTTGGTTAACCATGCAGCGCAGCGTAACGTACGGCCCCGATGCTTAACACTCGGTGAATCCCAACGAGTCATTACTGTCTTTGTCAATTATTGGTTACGTCTGTCCAGAAATCTGAAGTGCTGCTTGCAGCGTGTGTGTGCCTTTCTTCATTTTTAGTGGACCAGTGGGCACTAGCGGGATCTGCCGAATGTCTGTGGGGCATACGCGTTAGGAGTTTTTGTGCTCATAGCAAAGACGAATTTTTGGTTTCGTCTAGCGCGGCTACCTGGAATAAGGAGGCCGCCCACATTGGGCGCACAGTGCGCTTGCTCAAAATAAACGTTTATTCTCTCTCTCTCTAGCAATATAGAGCTTCGCAGTAAAACGTTTTTCTCATCAATACTTCGATGCACATGAAATATAGTGATAAGTGTTAGAATATGGTGGTGTGCTGAGCGAGTTGGTGCAACTTATTGTAAAAGTATGCGTGTAAGAGCAGCAGGAACGGAAAGGAAATGACAGGACAGACGCTCAATCTGCTTACAATATAGATAACTGCTACTTTTCCCTCACGTGTGGCACATGTGCCCGAAGTGATTTTGTAATTTTATCAGGGTTTCAAGGTGTTCTTTTGTGACTGCGCACTAGTACTGTTCTCTCTTCGAGCACGAATCTTTATACATACTGAAATTTTAATATTGACCCTAAGATATTGTAGGGCACGCGCGCACGTAGCCATGACTCTCCGAGCGTCAGTGCAGCTGCCATGGCCACGCATTAAAACAATTGCTGCGCAGGTGAAGGGGCTTCTTTAACTGTTCCTAAAAAATCCCGCTTGTCCCATGCGAGGCAATTATCCAGTGAGCGTTGCGCATGCCCTGTCTGGGCTGCCACTGGGCAGTACAGGCCGACACATTAAGAGAGCCACAGTGATTCCTGGAGGCATGACTTCAAATCGTCGGCTACATTGGGAAACTGCATCGACGAAAATGTTTACTGGAATCGACGACGCATTGACTTTACAGTGGGTTAGGTAATGGTGGCGTTTATTTACATGTCAAAACAAATACAGCTGCTTCCTAGCAGATTTTGTTTCAGCCTACAGCTATAGAAAAAAAAAGATGAGTTACAGCTACTGTAAAAGATAAGTACGTAATACAATTCGTGAACACGAGACCACGCACAATCAGTGTTGTACATTTGACTTCCGATGGCGATGCGGCACCCGTCCGGTATTTGACCGACGGGATACCTTAGAACTGCCAGGACTGTTGGGGCTAGTGCTCGTCTTACTCTTTTTCATGCATAACTTCAAGCTCTCAATGCTGGGGGCCCTGGACCTCTTGCGCAATATACGCTGCTCGAGAGTTCGTTTCATATGGTCCAAGGACATCCGGCTCGAGTCCGAAGCGCGCCTGGCCACGTTCCTGGCTTCCTCCACAACCGTCGTGCGTGGTAGGGTCCGGACAATGAGCAGGCAGACGAACAGCACCAATCCTGTCATGGCGAAGACCACGTCTTCGTGTCCCACGGGCCTCAAGACGAGTGTCGTCGCCGCGCACATGGCTGCGACGCGTCCGCAGCCGAACGCCCAGCAGGCGACACCGGCGCGCACCGCCGATGGGAATAGCTCCAGGACATAGGTGAAACAGTGCACGAGAACCACGTTCGACACTCCCTTGGACAGTATGAGCAACGTCTTCGCGACGGTGCTGGATCCAGAGCCCACGGCGACACTCAGCACGCATTGGATGCTACCCGCCAATACGAAGCAAGCGCTGAGTACCGTAACGAGCGCGACGCCGTTGATCATGAAGTTAATTACTAAGTACATTGCCAGGGTGACGATGACCGTGAGGTACTGGATGGTGTAATCATTATACTGCGCAGCCGAAAATGCGTCCACGTAGAAGACGAAACATATGGAGAAGCAGACGGCGAACATGGCCGACGCTCGACGCCGCAGGGAGCGAGCATCGATCAAGTCTTCTTTGTCCACGCTACTGCGACAAGCGCTGTTTTTGATCTGCTCTTTTAGTTTTTCCACGAGGCAACCAGTGACCGCAAGCGGGAAGTTGTTGATCCTGGCCGCCTCCATCATGACCGCCTCGGCCTCGTCAAGGCGTCCCTTCGCGACCAGCCAGCGTGGAGACTCGCTCGCGGTAGACAACACGGGCAGCAGGAGAGCCGTCGGTGCGAGGAAGATGACCTGTTTGAGGCGCCAGTCGACGACCAGGGGTCTGATGGTGACGAACCACATCTCGCACAACTCAAGGCCTAGAACGGCCAGGAATAGCACTTGCTGCGGCCGGTGCGCGTGCGTCATAGACTCGAACGGTATGATGATGGCGAATACGACGTGAACGGCGACGCTGCCCCCGGCAAGAAAGCGGGCCACGGCGTAGCGCGCGTATCCCGCCGCTAAGAAGGTACCCGCCGTGAATGTCACCACCGCTATGGCCGTCCACAACATCATGGTTCTTCGGCCGACGTAATCTGCCAAGGCTCCGAACATGACGAGGGCAACGACTGCGCCAGTGTTCTGTAAGGCCACCAGGGCAGCGGGCAGAGAACGTCGGTCACACACCATGGTCCAAGTGCTCACAGCGCTGGTCTTGGCAGTGCTAGCGTCGTAGTCCCAATCATCGCAGGGCGCGTCGCTTGTGTCGCTTGTGTTGTGGGGTTCGCTAAGTTCGCATCTATTGTACCACCATCCGGCTGCTGTGGAGCCGTCCTTCCGATAGTCGACGGAACTGTCGAGTTCAGCGGGCGGCTTACAGCGTTTGTAGACGCGGCAGCGACTGAAGTGCCCGTCGGCCTCCACCGGTATGGCAATATCCTTCCAGTCGGCTGCTGAGATGTTGAGTCCACCGGGTTGTTTGCACCAGTGGTCGACGTCGCCGGTGATGAGGGACACCACGAGGGTTTGGCAATTAACCGAGAACATTCCGAGGAGAATGAGAAGCAGCATCCTCCTCTGGAAAGGGCCGTGGCCGAAGGCTTCTGCGCAGTCGAACGACTCGCTTGTTCGAAGATCGGCGCTGGCCAGTTGCTGGGGAAACAATAAGTCCATCCTCTAGTTCCGAAATACACTGCTTGTGGGATTCAGGAAGCCTCGACTTCGCCAGAATGAAAGATTCCAGGCGTGAGCTGTACTTATGAGGACTAGCCCGAAGGTAGATTCTTCTTCTCCTTCGTCCTCGGCACGCGCTGTTGCTTACCCTTTCAGCGCATGCCATTTGACGGCCTCACTGTACCATCTCAGGGGAATAGCGCCTCCAGTGGAGATCGCTGAAATTGAAACTGGAATTCCGTGGCCTCCAAAGTTGTCCACCGCGCACCGGTAGACGATATCGGGGCATGAATTCAAACTTTTTTCGGGCTAATTTGCAAGCTTGCGACACCAAGTGTCTCTCGATTCGCTCCTGCCGCTGTCGAATTCTAGCCACCCTATCGCCGCGCTGTGACCCCCCAAAACATGGCACGCATCTCATTACAGCCGCCGCTCATGCGCAGGACCCTCCCGGAAAATGTCCATTGTAGAAAGAGAGATTTTATTAGAAGAACGTGAACTCGGTCTAATCTTGTCCTGTCATGCCACTCTCCACGAGGCTGAAAGGGAAAGAAGGAAAAAGAGTGATGAAGTACGATGATTGGAAGAAGAAGAAGTCATGATCGGACAGAAACGCGTTTGATGGCGTGTGTAGATACCTTCACGAAACAAAACGAACACGACTTTAAATTCCCACTTGTATAAGTGTTCTTATAAAAGAAAAAATTCTTTTTTTTTATACTTAGTTTTATTATTATTGTATTTCTTCTTAGTATTCTTATTATAATCTCTATTCGGGACAACGATTGAAGTGACTTATCTGAATGTTTGAAAAACAAGTATTGCACCCTTTCTTGTTGCGTACTATTTAATTTATTTATTTATTTATTTATTTTTATTGTCATCAACACTCAATACTGAAAATACTTTTTTTTTAATTTCTTAGTATCAATTATTGGCCAGTCCCCCAGAGTGGGTGTCAGCCATGTGGCAGTGGGTACAACAACACTTTATTGTACTTTGAAGCGGTGTGAATGGGTACCAATGCATATTTCCTAAATATGACGCTTTCTATGCTTACTCGCTGCGTACCAGAGTTGCCACTTTCCACTTTTAATAAGCGGATTCGGGCTTCTTTTTTTTCGCCGTGTAGATTTGTCCGGTAGGTTGCCAGATTTTTGTGGTGCTTAATCGCGTTTTCCCTGCGAATAAAGTTATTTTATTGCTCTTCGCATTCACTAATAGCGCGTGTGTTGTCAAATACGCAGGTGGCGCAAGGTGCCGCCCCGCATGTAGCCTGTACTAGGTGTGCAACCTCCCGTCGCAAAGTACGAAACTGTTTGTGTCCATTCATCTATGCTTTGAAGCCTTGCCTGTCGCTGGCATCGTGATTTGTTGTTCGGTACTTTGCGCAGGGTGACTTTGAAGTTAATTTCTTACGATCCCTTCGTAATTGGTAATTAAGATATTTTTTCACTGTAACTAAACTACTTTCGAGAATGAGAAAATTTATTAAACTTCCGCTTCATTGGGGCTCCTTCGCAAAATTCGCGCTGCTTTTTTTTAGGGTGATCATTTGCTTGTTACCATGGTGGCATCTGGCAACTCATCTGCAGACATACGCACTTTCGTTGCTTAAAATAAGATGACTGCTCCCAGATTAGAGTGGCTAGAAGTTTTCTAGCCACCCTACAAAGGGTGATGCACGTGCGATGGCATGTGCGTGGTTGACCTGGATGCGAGGATTGCATATGTTCAAGGTAGAGCGACACTCCAAGCGAAATTCGCCGTCGTCGTGACGTTCAGTATAAAGTAGTAGTAGTAGTAGTAGTAGTAGTAGTAGTAGTAGTAGTAGTAGTAGTAGTAGTAGTAGTAGTAGTAGTAGTAGTAGTAGTAGTAGTAGTAGTAGTAGGACACTGAGGAAGGGCATTCGGAGAGGTGGACAGGCGAGCCAGCGGGCGAGCCAACGAACACAGCGCAGCGAAGGAAAGAGCGAAACGAGCCAAGGCGCAAACTCTGTTAGCGAGTAAGCTTGAAAGAACGAAAGGAGCAAACTCCGCTAGCGTTCGCTGTAGACTCGTGCGCTACTGCAACGCCCCAACTAAATTTCGACCTCTGGGTGGTTTATGGGCCCTTTAAAAGGCAAACGGCATGTCTTTCTTTGCGATCGGGCATACAAAATTGAGCTCAGTATTTGTTTAAATAAAAAAACCACAAAACAGGCATTAGCTCGGAGGTCGAAGACCAAAGATGGGCCATCCAGCAGGCCAGGGAGGCTATAGGGAGACAAGGTCTCCTAGTGTCTACCTGTGCGGTCTAGCCCGGACCACAAACATGCCGGATCTCGTAATAAAGTTTATTCACTCACTCACTCACTCACAAAACAGGCATCAAAGCCGCATGCTGGATGATACGGCGCCTGTGAACAATGGGAACGCCCTCCCACGCGTTCCCGGTAATGATTAGGTTGCAGCTGCTTTGCACTTCACACAAGAGCTTGGAATGACGTCAAACGGCCCTTCCTTCTCCCCGCCTGTGTTTCCCGCTTTCATATATAAAAGGGAGACCCGTCTAGCAACTCATTCAGTTCACTCTAGGACTACCATGGGTAGACCACAGAAATTAAAGACACCAGAAAAACAGCGTGAATACAATGCTCGACGACAGGAACAAATTTGCCCTGCTGAAAATGGTCGCGGAATCAACCATGGTCTACCACAGTGACCACTACGCGATTGTCACTACCATTACTCTAAACTATTTATAAAACATACCCCCCATCAGCATGGGTGATGTTTGATACAGCTTCGTTCGAAGGCGGGATGGGGCCAATTTTTTTTTTTAATTTCCCACTACAGACTGGGTAGAAGGACGTACCCACCCACGCACCCAAAGCTCACAAGATGGGAGACGGTGTTGTTCGGGATACTTCGGGCCGGCACATTTAATCAAGGTGCGCTCTAGCACTTCACGTATCCCGCAAGCTACCGAAGCGACTGTACCTTCTGCTCTGCAAGAAAGACGTTCTACCATGTGGTATGGAAGTGTGGACGCAACCCATCGTTACTAAAGTCCCTCTATCTTTCAAAAGTAGCGAAAGGTCTTGATCCAGCCGCCGCGCCCTGCGATAGGTCGGTTGGCGACACGTGACCTTTTCGCCTTCGCGCCCCGCCCAAAGGGTCCAGCGGCGGCAGCGGTGTGCCGGCGATAGGTACGGATCACTGTGTTTTCAAGCGTGGAGTGGGGCTATTTTAGCAAGTAAAGAGTACTTCACGCGCCTCTGTCGCAGTGTTGTTGCAAACTAGAAGCGTTTATACCTGACAGTGAGTGGGCGCAGGAGTTCCTTGTTTCAATTTAATGTTTGGAGCGTGACGTGCTAGTATGTCGGGTCTATATGCCTTCGGTTGCCTCGCCGCGCGGAGGACAGAAAAAAACGTTTCTTTTTTTTTTTCGTTCCTCGTGGTGACAAAAATATATGCTGAAGGAAGGCCCAACAAAATCAGTCGCAAGAAATTTGTGCCCACAGAAAACACCCGGCTATGCGAAGTAAGTGATTTTGTAATGGTTATAACTTCAATCAGCCTTTCGCCTGGCCCGCGTGCTTTTGTTCGTGCATATGCATGATCATTATCTCAGCAACGCTAATATTGCTTCGGCATTCCTTATGCCGTAGATTTGTGCGTAATAGTCAATACAGAAACACACCCCGTATCTCTAACATTAAATTGCTCGGAACCCAATACAGCTGCCTTTGTCTTTCTCACCGGGGTGGCTTCAACGCTACAAGGTCACAGGGAAATGAGCATTTGGGATTAGTGTTTTGCCACACCTTGCCGTGTTTTCCCGCACTGCTGTGTGCGAGATCGATTAAGGCTTCTTCGTTGAAGCATTCCGCGTAATGTTTTCCCTAGAGGATCACAATGCTTTTCAGAAGTTCGAATAAATTATACTGCAAGACACCGGGAGGAAAAAAACTGAAACCATATATGCCGCACCAAGCATCTTTGCTAGTTTTCCAAGGCAGAAAATTAGCAGATTACCTGCCTATTTTATTCGAACAAGAAAACAAGCACTTTTAACTCACCCAGACACCACCTGTTCTTCAAGTTACGCTCAATGTGAAAATATGCGAAGGAACAAAAAAAAAATGCCCTGCATGACAGCTACTGTGGGGAACCCGCTCGGAACCTGCTTCGGAAACGCACGCCTTTTATTTCAATATTGAACGTGCTCCGTGCTCGTTAAATTTATTGTCCCTGTAGTTTGATAACTGATGAGCATCTTAGGCCACAAATATTAATCATTTAACGGTTCAAGCGAGCACCGAGTTCGGTTTCAGGCGCCCGCACTATGCACGGCAGCGAGCGGCGCGTCGTCTGCTATCGCTGCTCCTTGGACCCCTCGAGAGGGCGCACGAGTAGTTGTCGCGAACTTTAAAAATATAGGGACCTTAATCGTTACCACATATAACGGCACCAAACGCCGAGCAATGGGAGGACCAGCTGACAAGCTCCAGAAAGATTTAAATAGCTCAAATGAGATGGAATACACAGAAAGACACACAGATACAGCACTGAGTTCTCAACTGTTTTATTGCTTCAAACGCAAGGCCTTTTTATGGAACGCATCAAAAAAACGAAAAGGTGATTACATTAAACATTGCGATGATAATGCCACGTGAAAAGAACTTTGCCAAAAAGACAGTCAAAGAATGGCGCTAGCGCAGCCCACTGGCGCAGCCTGAAACTTAAAAACTACCACGCAAGAGTGACCGACTGATTCTATGTGTGCTGTGTCATGTGCTATCTTTCTATCTTTCTCTCTCTCTCTCTTTCCTCTCCATCTTTAAATCTCCCCCACCCTGTCCCCATGTGTAGGGTAATAATAATATCTGGTGTTTAACGTCCCAAAACCACGATATGATTATGAGAGACGCCGTAGTGGAGGGCTCCGGAAATTTTGACCACCTGGTGTTCTTTAACGTGCACCTAAATCTAAGTACACGGGCCTCAAACATTTCCGCCTCCATCGGAAATGCAGCCGCCGCGGCCGGGATTCGATCCCGCGACCTTCGGGTCAGCAGTCGAGCGCCATAACCACTAGACCACCGTGGCGGGGCCCCATGTGTAGGGTAGCAAACCGGTTGTCCTATACTGGTTAACCTCCCTGCCTTTCCTTCTCTACTATTTCTTCTCTCTCTCTTAAAAACTGAAGCGCGCTCATGATAAGCAAAGCGAACCATCACACACAGAGACACAAAAAATACAAATATAAATCCTGAAACCAACTGAGAAACGATATAAAACCAAACAAGCCATGGAAGTTGCAGGACTACAAATTTAAGAATACCTGGTCAACAAAATGTTATTGAGAACTTAGAAGGCATGCACTCCAGTCAATGTACCTCTTTCTGGGAGAGGGAAAGTTCCTAAGTACGAACCAACTCGCCCAAGCGTCCATTTTAGACAACCTCCAGCCTTAAAGACAAGAGAAATGTCTGTGAACAGGACCACTCTGTCAGCTCAGGCTCACTGCATTCTTTATCATTTCTTATATTCTTATTAACAAAGCTGTTTAAGGCAGCCGCAATTTGTGCAGCCTATTCTGTGCGGCCTATCAGGTATGTGTCACAGAAAATGGGTAAATCCCATTACTCGCCACTGTTGCCTAAAAAGGAAGGCAACAGCCCAACACCAGGGAACAGGAAAGGCAACGGCGGCTGCGAGAACACCCCGAAGCGATGGAAGGCCTACGCCAACGACGATGTGCCCGTAAGTCTACGAGAGGTGCGAACGCTCGGTTTCAGCGCGGAGTTTGTCTCTGGAGTTTGGACATCTTTGTCGTGTCTGTGACTGCCTGTGGTTTAACTCGAATCTCTCTGGCTGAGAGTCAACGTAGAAACAACCTAGCATCACCCAGCTAAAGCCTAGCAACGACATGGAAGAAACCTAGAAACAACCAGCATCATCTAGCTAAGGCCTAGAGACAACCTAGAAGCAACCATATTAGTCTTCAGAATCGTACATCCAGTTTTGCTGTGTCAAGCCTTGCGCAGCTCACTTCATCGCCAATTTTTTTTTTGTATTATTTGGTTTCGTCTAGCGCGGCTACCTAGAATAAGGAGGCCGCCCATATTGGGCGCACAGTGCGCTTGCTCAAAATAAACGTTTATTCTCTCTCTCTCTCTCTCTCTAGCAATATAGAGCTTCGCAGTAAAACGTTTTCCTCATCAATACTTCGATGCACATGAAATATAGTGGTAACTGTTAGAATATGGTGGTGTGCTGGGCTAGTTGGTGCAACTTATTGTAAAAGTATGCGTGTAAAAGCAGCAGGAACGGAAAGGAAATGACAGGACAGACGCTCAATCTGCTTACAATATAGATAACTGCTACTTTTCTCTCACGTGTGGCACATGTGCCCGAAGTGATTTTGTAATTTTATCAGGGTTTCAAGGTGTTCTTTTGTGACTGCGCACTAGTACTGTTCTCTCTTCGAGCACGAATCTTTATACATACTCAAATTTTAATATTGACCCTAATATATTGTAGGGCACGCGCGCACGTAGCCATAACTCTCCGAGCGTCAGTGCAGCTGCCATGGCCACGCATTAAAACAATTGCTGCGCAGGTGAAGGGGCTTCTTTAACTGTTCCTAAAAAATCCCGCTTGTCCCATGCGAGGCAATTATCCAGTGAGCGTTGCGCATGCCCTGTCTGGGCTGCCGCTGGGCAGTACAGGCCGACACATTAAAGGGGCCCTGCAACACTTTTTGAGCAGGGTCAAAAAGCGCTGCCAATCTGTAGTCGAGGCTCCCGAGAACACGCGAGCCAAATATTATAGCGAAGCGAGCGGCCTGGAATTTACAATAAATTCTCAAAGTCAGCTGAAAATCGCTCCCTCTTCTCTCGACAAATGATGTATTAGTCCGCAATATATGACGCGATTGTCGGCAGTTCCACCATTGGCTGATGTCATAATCACGATAACACCCTCATTATTACCTTCGTTGTCAATTTTGAGTTCGATACGTAGATAATATGTATGTTTATATCGTGTTATGCCGTTAAAACACCGAACAAACATTAATATTAGCACTTCCGGTCTCACCGACAGCTCGTCTGCTCATAGTTGCGTGGTTGCGTTTTCTTCACCATGCGCAGTGCCGAAATCGTGAATATTTCTGTGCTTTTGACCATCGCCGGTTGCCGTTGAGAGTGGCAGCCGTTCGAGTGTTGCCTCGTCAGCTGGAAACTGCATCGTCGGCACGTTCTCACGACCGACCGAGGCAGCGGTACAGCATTTCTCCGATAACAATGGTGGCGCCGTCTAGTTTAGGGTACCTGTGTTCGCTGTATGGCGAGAGTCCCGTTCGCTGTCTGTTCAGTATGTCATCGAGCCGTACCTCGGCGTATCCTCCCCGTAGTATCACGTTCCCGAGAAACCGCGACCAGTGTTGGCTGCGCTTTTATAGCAGTCTAATGAGCATTACATTTGTATTCCTATGATTCAGCAAGCTCAGTGATTCCTGGAGGCATGACTTCAAATTGTCGGCTACATTGGGAAACTGCATCGACGAAAATGTTTACTGGAATCGACGACGCATTGACTTTATAGTGGGTTAGGTAATGGTGGCGTTTATTCACATATCAAAACAAATACAGCTGCTTCCTAGCAGATTTTGTTTCAGCCTACAGCTATAGAAAAAAAAAAGATGAGTTACAGCTACTGTAAAAGATAAGTACGTAATACAATTCGTGAACACGAGACCACGCACAATCAGTGTTGTACATTTGACTTCCGATGGCGATGCGGCACCCGTCCGGTATTTGACCGACGGGATACCTTAGAACTGCCAGGACTGTTGGTGCTAGCGCTCGTCTTACTCTTTTTCATGCATAACTTCAAGCTCTCAATGCTGGGGGCCCTGGACCTCTTGCGCAATATACGCTGCTCGAGAGTTCGTTTCATATGGTCCAAGGACATCCGGCTCGAGTCCGAAGCGCGCCTGGCCACGTTCCTGGCTTCCTCCACAACCGTCGTGCGCGGTAGGGTCCGGACAATGAGCAGGCAGACGAACAGCACCAGTCCTGTCATGGCGAAGACCACGTCTTCGTGTCCCACGGGCCTCAAGACGAGTGTCGTCGCCGCGCACATGGCGGCGACGCGTCCGCAGCCGAACGCCCAGCAGGCGACACCGGCGCGCACCGCCGATGGGAACAGCTCCAGGACATAGGTGAAACAGTGCACGAGAACCACGTTCGACACTCCCTTGGACAGTATGAGCAACGTCTTCGCGACGGTGCTGGATCCAGAGCCCACGGCGACACTCAGCACGCATTGGATGCTACCCGCCAATACGAAGCAAGCGCTGAGTACCGTAACGAGCGCGACGCCGTTGATCATGAAGTTAATTACTAAGTACATTGCCAGGGTGACGATAACCGTGAGGTACTGGATGGTGTAATCATTATACTGCGCAGCCGAAAATGCGTCCACGTAGAAAACGAAACATATGGAGAAGCAGACGGCGAACATCGGCCGACGCTCGACGCCGCAGGGAGCGAGCATCGATCAAGTCTTCTTTGTCCACGCTACTGCGACAAGCGCTGTTTTTGATCTGCTCTTTTAGTTTTTCCACAAGGCAACCAGTGACCGCAAGCGGGAAGTTGTTGATCCTGGCCGCCTCCATCATGACCGCCTCGGCCTCGTCAAGGCGTCCCTTCGCGACCAGCCAGCGTGGAGACTCGCTCGCGGTAGACAACACGGGCAGCAGGAGAGCCGTCGGTGCGAGGAAGATGACCTGTTTGAGGCGCCAGTCGACGACCAGGGGTCTGATGGTGACGAACCACATCTCGCACAACTCAAGGCCTAGCACGGCCAGGAATAGCACTTGCTGCGGCCGGTGCGCGTGCGTCATAGACTCGAACGGTATGATGATGGCGAATACGACGTGAACGGCGACGCTGCCCCCGGCAAGAAAGCGGGCAACGGCGTAGCGCGCGTATCCCGCCGCTAAGAAGGTACCCGCCGTGAATGTCACCACCGCTATGGCCGTCCACAACATCATGGTTCTTCGGCCGACGTAATCTGCGAAGGCTCCGAACATGACGAGGGCAACGACTGCGCCAGTGTTCTGTAAGGCCACCAGGGCAGCGGGCAGAGAACGTCGGTCACACACCATGGTCCAAGTGCTCACAGCGCTGGTCTTGGCAGTGCTAGCGTCGTAGTCCCAATCATCGCAGGGCGCGTCGCTTGTGTCGCTTGTGTTGTGGGGTTCGCTAAGTTCGCATCTATTGTACCACCATCCGGCTGCTGTGGAGCCGTCCTTCCGATACTCGACGGAACTGTCGAGTTCAGCGGGCGGCTTACAGCGTTTGTAGACGCGGCAGCGACTGAAGTGTCCGTCGGCCTCCACCGGTATGGCAATATCCTTCCAGTCGGCT